>NC_045960.1:30721430-31021430 GCF_010909765.2 Amblyraja radiata | reverse complement strand
TATACCCACCCGTCTGTGTGGAAAACATTGCCCCTCATGTTCATATTGAAACTTGTCCCTCTCACCTTAAACTTATTTCCTCAGGTTTTTGATTCCCCTACCCTGAGTGTAACCTCCATCATCTGACTGGATGCTCATCTCTCTCCTTTCCTCATGATGCTCTGTATTGTTACCAATATAAAATCACAATGAATAGCAAAACAAAATGTTTCCTTTGGTTTGACACTAAATGCAAGTTCAGGCTCCCACAGATAAAGAGTTTCTTCGTGTAGGAAGGAACTGCAGTTGCTGGTTTAAACCGAAGATAGACACAAAATGCTGGAGTAACTCAGCGGGCACGTAGCATCACTAGAGAGAAGGAATGGGTGACGTTTTTGGTCGACAGCATTTTGTGTCTAAAGAGTTTCTTTCATCGTTTCAGCTTTAAGCAGAGATTACACTGGAGCAGGATTTTCATATGATTTTCTGTACAATAAAGGCAGATTATTTTGTTAAAGCGATAAAGACACAACAATGAAGCAATGTGGACATTTTATGGACTGCAGAAGGAGTGTTCTGGCAGCAGGTTGTGTCTGGACAGTTATAATGCCTAGTTGTAATTAAAACCAAAGATTATTTTATCTTTCCAGTGGACCTTGAAACCAGCGCTAGTTTTGATAAAGACATCAAGTAAAAGCTGCTAATGCAATTTTGCTGATCTGTAAAGAAATCAGCTCAGCCCAGCAAATATTCCCCATTTCTGAATTTTTTAAGTTATATCATAAGTCAGGAGGGTTTAAAATGAGGAAAATTGCTTCCCTTTTACATTCTGAGGGAGGTCAGAGAACTATAATTCTGGAGTACTTCCAGAAGGCACGTACAAAATAGAATGCACTTTGCCTCAATTTAAATATCCTATAACAGGAGCTTCTGACAGAGGCTATTCTGAACTTGAAAAGAGTAGTAGAAATAACAGTGAGACTGGGGACTGCAGATAAAGAAATGAGAGAGGTTGAATGTGGCCAAGGCATTAGTGAGAAAGCAGAGGGTGAAACATGTTGGCAGTGTGCGTCATTGGGCATCAGGTGAGGACGTGTTAAATTTAAATCTTTGTGGTATATAAAAGCTGGAATATTCCTGCCTCAAATACCATGCATTGGCCTTCTCCTGTTGGTGAGCTATTAAAGGAAAGGGAACAACATCACAATTTCAATGTCAAGTAGATTGGGAGTGACATGTGGCCACATAACACAGCAAGATCCATTGGTAAAATGGAGGCAGACATCGGCCACACACCTGGGCTGCTTTACAAACTTTAATGATCCATAGAGACATGGGAAGCTTATTACACTGTGGATGCTCCTGGTTTCTGTTTGTGCGCCAGATGTCGACAATAGACAGCGTAACAACAGAAGACCGGGTTGCCACATGGCCAATTTTGTGTGCTCCCTTACTTCTGGACAAAAAGGATAATGTTTCACCTCCGATTCTTCATTTCTCTATTGTGCTGGGAGGTCCACTGTCACAACGAAGAGTTTGTCATTCTAAACGTTTGGAAGTCAAAGCAAGCAAGAGCAGCTGTTGCAAGGGGCAGGAATTATATTGTAATTCCTTTTATTCTAACAAGCAGAATAAGCATAGTGAGATAATGTTTAATTACTGTGTTTGTTTCATGTTGCGTCAAGAACAGACTGGTTTATCAGGTTTATCAGGTTTGATAAATATATTAGTACATGCTGTAGAGGGGCTGCTGCTCACCTGGCTTTAGTGCTTTAGTGCTGAAGAAACGAAATGGTGCCTCAGAGACAGAGTAAGAAGCACACTAAATAACCAGTGGAGTCAAACGGTTTTCTTACCGTGTCGTACCCTGTCGTGTCGTACAGTGTCGGACGGTGTCGGACTGTGTCGGATTGTGTTTTACTGTGATTAAACATTCCTGGCCGTGCATGTAAGTTTTGGACATCTTACAAAATAAATCAGCGTTTGTTTAACTTAAACACAGAGTCTAGTGGATAACTGGAATTTATGGGGCATTGGTACGACTCGCGTAGGCCGTGACTATCAACTGGCACATTCTGCCGTAACAGCTGTTGTCAGTTTTCCATTCCATCCCAGTTTCCATGACACAACACATGCACCACCGTAGTGATGTGTAGATCCCACCACCCGCAACAGCTAAGCAACTCAGCAGGATGACATGCTTGCAGAGGTTTGAAACCAGTGGCATTCCACGCATGATTTTCCTGTATGTCAAAGTTCTATCTTAAAACATTGCATTTAAATTTCTGGAGTTCAGCATAGATTTAAAATGTCATAAGGTCATAGGGAAAAGGAATAGAATTAGGCCATTCGGCCCATGGAGTCTACTCCGTCATTCAGTCATGGCTGATCTATCTCTCCCTCCTAACCCATTCTCCCGTCTTCTCCCCATAACCTCTGATAACTGTACTAATCAAGAATCTATCTATCTCTGCCTTAAAAATATCCACTGACTTGGCCTCCACAGCCTTCTGTAGCAAAGAATTCCACAGATTCATCACCCGCTGACTAAAGAAATTCCTCCTCTCCTTCCTAAAAGAATGTCCTTTAATTCTGAGGCTATGACCTCTAGTTCTAGACTCTCCCACATAATAGGGAATACAGAATACATAATCTGTATTCATTGCATTAAATGGTGTAAATGGTGGGTCCATATGACTGATTCCATTCAGACTTGGCCTTCATTCCCTCAAACTAAACTTAATTATACAGAAGTGGAAGGACTTTGCAATTCCTAACATATTGGTAAGAGGTCATTGCATGAATTCTCATGGTTCATCCATGATTTACAGGTTTTACATAACTAGAGAAAACAGAACGTAACCAATGTAAATAAAAGTGGAAAATGAAAGAGAGCTGCAACAGGGGGGCATGGTGGCGCAGCAGTAGAGCCTCTGCCCTACAGCGCTAGAGACCCGGGTTCAATCCTGACTACGGGTGCTTGACTGTGCGGAGTTTTGGTTTCTTTGGTTTCCTCCCACGCTCCAAAGACATAACAGGTTTGTAGGTTGATTGGCTTGGTGTAAATGTAAAATTGTCCATGGTGTGTGTAGGTAGGATATTGTTAATGTGCGGGATCGCTGGTCGGTGCGGACTCGGTGGGCCGAATGGCCTGTTTCCACGCTGCATCTCTACACTAAACTAAACTAAAGGTAACTGATTTTAGTGTTCCAACATTTTCCTGCCTTGATTATGGAAAAGAAGTACCATAGAACAAAGAAAGCAGGGCAGGAGAGAGTAAATTGCAGCTATTCAATCATTGAATATCCCTTGATAAAAATCTATATTCATGCACATAGATATTGGCCAGGTCCATAGTATTGCTTGGCCCCATAAACAGACTAAGGCATAAAATCTTGTTCTCCCATACTGACGAGTGGCATGTCCTGTACCAATCCTACCCTGCCAAGTGACAGGTAGAGGTAGTTATGTCTCAATGTACCTTGTGGGGAAACAGTCTGTACATTTAAGCATTGTCTCGGCTTTAGTGGCGAACATTCAGTCAATTTGTTATTAATTAGAAATGTTTTATTTTGAACAGGGTCTAAAGTTTCCTATGGTATTGTGCATGAATGAAATGTCAGCTTACTGAAACCATGGCACCACCTTAAAACAATCTTGTTTTCTGTTTTATTTAGAAGTCGCTTAAAAGAAGAATCTCTTTAAATAGACTGCTTTAATTGGTGAAATAGAACCTATAAATGTTCTCACTTATAATGACACCTTCCAGGTTTTAGCCCATAATTGATAAATTCTCCAACAAATCCTCCAATCACCAAAGTATCACTTTCTGTTATCAATGTATTTCTTTTTTTTCACCTAAATGCTTGTAGTGGAAATGCAAGATAGCTTGATACATTTGAGACAGGCACAGAATGTTGGAGTAACTCAGTGGGACAGGCTGCATCTCTGGAGAAAAGGAATAGGTGACGTTTCAGCTTGACCCAAAACATGAGTCTGAAGAAGGGTCTCGACCCAAAACGTCACCTCCAGAGATGCTGCCTGACCAACTGAGTTACTCCAGCAGTTTGTGTGCCTTTGGCTTAAACCAGCATCTGCACTCCCCCCATCCCCCCCCCCCCCCCCCCCCCCCCTAGACATTTTGATATACTTGAGTATTTAATTCCTAATTCCATCCCTCCAACTAAGTTATATCATAAAGGTGGGGGGGGGGGGGGGGGGAGAGAGAGAGAGAGAGAGAGAGAGAGAGAGAGAGAGAGAGAGAGAGAGAGAGGAGAGAGAGAGAGAGCGATCGATAGAAGAGCTAGCTCGAGAGAGCTCTGGCTCTCTCTCTCTCTCTAGGAGCTCTGCGCTCTCCTCTCTCTCGAGCTCTCTCGATCTCCTCTCTCTATCGCTCGCTCTCTCTCTCCCTCTCTCTCGCTCTCTCTCGCTCTCGCCTCTGCCTCTCTCTCTCTCTCGCTCCTCTCTCTCCTCTCTCTCTCTCTCTCTCTCTCTCTTCTATCTAATCTCTCTCTACCTTCTCTCTCTCTCTCTCTCTCTCTCTCTCTCTCCTCTCTCTCGTCTCTCTCTCTCTCTCTCTCTCTCTCCTCTCCTCTCTCTCTCTCTTCTCTCTCTCTCTCTCTCTCTCTCTCTCTCTCTCTCCTCTCTCTCTCGTCCTCTCTCTCTCTCCCTCTCTCTCTCTCTCTCTCTCTCTTCTCTCGCTCTCTCTCTCTCTCCTCTCTCTCTGCTCGCTCTCTCTCTCTCTCTCGTCTCGCTCTCCCGCTCTCTCCCGATAGACACAGACAGAAACATATGGGTAGATGACATGACCTTAATGTTGAAACATTTAGCATCAGTGCAGTGGCGGACTGGCCAGGGTGTCAGCTTGCCCGATGGCAAGTGGGCCCCTGATGAATTGGGCCCCCTTTGTCTCCTGGCAACCAATATTTTTAGACCCAGTCCGCCACTGCATTTGTGTACAGCACAGGTAGGGAGTTGGCTCTTTATCATAAGGTCATACAGAACAGGAATAGAATTAGGCCATTTGGCCCATCAAGTCTACACTGCCATTCAATCGTGGCCTATCTTTCTCTCCCTCCTAACCCCATTCTCTTGCCTTCTCCCCATAATCTGACACCCGTACTAATCACGACATTCGTCAAGACATTATGTGGTATTTTTAATGCAAAAACATGCATTTGTTACACAAGTTACAAGGAGTGACCTGTTGGCAGGTTATTGGTGCATATCCACACTGGCAACAAGGGTGCTGTGTAAACTGCTTGTAGCGTCAGTCAATGCTCACTGACAATTTGACAAATGTTGCTATTTTAGGACACAACATTCTCTAATCTTACACTGCTAAATATTCTTCAGTAACTCATCCCTCTAGGCTGACCACCTACCCTTATATGGTCAAGAGAGTCCTGAACTAGGTCCTTCCCAATCCTGCCCTGAATTTCATCTTTTGCCCTGAAGACACTTTAGGGCCATAATAGGTGGTTGGTGTGAGCTTCTCACATTCATTGCTGATCCATGATGTGTGTTCATCCTTATCTCAGGAGGCACTTCCATCCAGCACTTATGGTCTGGAGCCGGCTCCATTAGACCAGACAAGGCACTCTGTGAAGAACCTCCATTGTGTAGATGGGGCTGGAACAAGTCTTGGGGAAACGGGCACAGTCTACCAAGTTATGCTGCTGTCTTAGCCAGCTAGGTCAATACTGTCAAAATATTGAAAAACTATCTTAGTCCTTTACTAATGTCCAATAAAGTCAGTGGAAACAATGTTTCTGAGCTGGGTTTAACCTGATGTTTATGTGTAGTAGAATCAGACCAGCAACCAGCAACCGGCTGCAGTTTTAGCATTTGTACATGTACACATACATACACAGATATTAGAGATTTCTCCACTAAATCACGCCCATGAGGCAGGTACTATCACAATGGGACTAATCTACAGGCCCCCAAACAGTAGCCTGGACATAGGTAATAACTCCTGAATCAGGAGTTAAAATTGGCATATAGCATGTAATGCTGTGGTTGTTATGAGAGATTTCAACATGCAGGTAGACTGGGAATCAGGTTGGTACTGGACCCCAAGAAAGGGACTTTGTAGAGTGCCTTTGTGATGGATTCTTAGAACAGCTTGTATTGGAGCCTACCAGGGAGAAGGCAATTCTGGATTTAGTGTTATATAATGAACCAGATTTGATAAATGATCTTCAGGTTCATGAGCCATTAGGAGGCAGTGACCATAACATGGTCAGTTTTAATCTACAATTGGAGAGGGAGAAGAGTAGATCGGAGGTGTCAGTGTTGCAGTTGAATAAAGGGGACTATGGGGCCATGAGGGAGGAGATGGCCAAAGTTGACAGGAATAATACATTAGCAGGGATGACAGTGGAACAAAAATGGCAGGTGTTTCTAAAAATAATACAGAAGGTGCAGGATAAGTTTATTCCTAGGAGGAAGAAAGATTCCAAGGGGAGAAAGGGACGACCATGGCTGACAAGGGACATCAGGGACAGTATAAAAATTAAAGCGAAGAAGTACAACATAGCAAAGATGAGCGGGAAGCAAGAGGATTGGGTAATGTTTAAAGAACAACAGAAGATAACCAAAAAGACAATACGGGGAGAAAAGATGTGGTTCGAAGGTAAGCTAGCCAAGAATATAAAGCAGGATAGTAAAAGCTTCTTTAGGTATGTGAAGAGGAAACAATTAGTTAAGACCAAAGTTGGACCCTTCAAGACCGAAAAAGGTGAATTTATTATGGGGAACAAGGAAATGGCAGATGAGTTGAACAGGTACTTTGGATCTGTCTTCACTAAGGAGGACACAAACAATCTTCCTGATATAGAAGTGGCCAGAGGATCTGGTGTGACAGAGGAACTGAAGGAAATCCACATTAGGCAGGGAATATTGTTGGGTAGACTGATGGGACTGAAGGCTGATAAATCCCCAGGGCCTGATGGTCTGCATCCCAGGGTACTTACGGAAGTGGCTCTAGAAATCGTGGATGCATTGGTGATAATTTTCCGATGTTCTATATATTCAGGATCAGTTCCTGTGGATTGGAGGGTAGCTAATGTTATCCCACTTTTTAAGAAAGGCGGGAGAGAGAAAACAGAGAATTATAGACCAGTTAGCCTGACATCGGTGGTGGGGAAGATGCTGGAGTCAATTATAAAAGATGAGATAGCCGAACATTTGGATAGCAGTAACGGTCCGAGTCAGCATGGATTTACGAAGGGGAAATCATGCTTGACTAATCTTCTGGAATTTTTTGAAGATGTAACTGGGAAAATGGACAAGGGAGAGCCAGTGGATGTAGTGTACCTGGACTTTCAGAAAGCATTTGATAAGGTCCCACATAGGAGATTAGTGGGCAAAATTAGGGTACATGGTATTGGGGGTAGAGTGCTGACATCGATAGAGAAGTGGTTGGCAGACAGGAAACAAAGAGTAGGGATTAACGGGTCCCTTTCAGCATGGCAGGCAGTGACTAGTGGGGTACCGCAAGGCTCGGTGCTGGGACCGCAGCTATTTACAATATACATCAATGATTAGTATGAAGGAATTGAAGATGACAGGTTGGGGCAGTGGGCAGATGCATGGCAGATGAAGTTTAATGTGGATAAATGTGAGGTTATCCACTTTGGTAGCAAAAGCAGGAAGGCAGATTACTATCTAAATGGCGTCAAGTTGGGAAAAGGGGAAGTACAATGGGATCTGGGGTCCTTGTACATCAGTCTATGAAAGTAAGCATGCAGGTACAGCAGGCAGTTAAGAAAGTGAATGGCATGTTGGCCTTTATAACAAGAGGAATCAAATATAGGAGCAAAGAGGTTCTTCTGCAGTTGTACAGAGCCCTAGTGAGACCACACCTGGAATATTGTGAGCAGTTTTGGTCCCCTAATTTGAGGAAGGACATTCTTGCTATTGAGGGAGTGCAGTGTAGGTTTACAAGGTTAATTCCCGGGATGGCGGGACTGTCGTATGCTGAGAGAATGGAGCAGCTGGGCTTGTACACTCTGGAGTTTAGAAGGATGAGAGGTAATCTAATTGAAACATATAAGATTGTTAATGGTTTGGACACGCTTGAGGCAGGAAACATGTTCCCAATGTTGGGAGAGTCCAGAACCAGGGGCCACAGTTTAAGAATAAGGAGTAAGCCATTTAGAACGAAGATAAGGAAACTTTTTCTCACAGAGAGTGGTGAGTCTGTGGAATTCTCTGCCTCAAAGGGCGGTGGAGGTGGGTTCTCTGGATGCTTTCAAGAGAGAGCTAGATAGGGCTCTTAAAAATAGCGGAGTCGGGGCATATGGGGAGAAGGCAGGAACGGGGCACTGATTGGGGATGATCAGCCATGATCACATTGAATGGCAGTGCTGGTTCGAAGGGCCGAATGGCCTACTCCTGCATCTATTGGCTATTGTCTATTGTCATTCACACCAGCTGCACAAACTGAAAAACTATCCCCACGCTTATAGCTTTAAATAACTTTGACAGCAGAGGCTATAAAAAACATTTATTTGCTAAGATAACCTATGACTAGACTTCACTCTTGGTGCCCGGAGCTGCTTTAATTCCTCACAGCGTGTCTCTCCTGTGCTATAAAATCATTACGTGGGTTAGCACAAGCTAAGCAAACTAATTGTTAGCTCGGCTGTTGTCTCTGTTTTATTTAAACGACATGCAATGCATCTTATTTATAAAGAATGCCACCACACCATCAACACTATCTAAAAGGATCACCAACTACTTGCAGCTGGATTGCCAAATGATAGTATTGGTTGTTGCTAAGTTATCTAAACTGTTTGCTTCTTTAAAAGAAAAAAATTCATTCCCGCCGGAAGGTTGTAGCCATTGAGTGGCTCTGGGCTTCCACGTGACTGATGGCATCACATGGGAGGGCTGGTCCCCCAATGCAATATTCAACTCCACCAATTCCAATATTGGTGGCCAGTGGGGGGGGGGGGGAGTTACGGAGGGAGCGGTCTTTGCGGAAAGCAGACAGGGAGGGAGATGGGAAGATGTGGCGAGTGGTGGGATCACGTTGGAGGTGGTGAAAATGACGGAGGACTATTTGTTGTATGTGACGGCTAGTGGGACCTCAGAGAAGAACAGCTGACCAATGTTGCCCAGGATCCAAGAGTCATAGAGAGCATAGGCATAGGCATAGGGAAACAAGCCCTTTGGTCCAACTTGCCCAAGCTGACCAAGATGTCCCATCTCCACTAGTCCCACCTACCTGCCTGTGTTTGGCCCACATTCCTCTGAACCTTTCCTACCCATGTACTGGTCAAAATGTGTTTTAAATGTTGTTAAAGTACCTGCCTTAACTACCTCCTCTGGCAGCTCATTCCATACACCCACCACCTTCTCTGTGTAAATCTTATCCTTTGGGTTCCTATTAAATGTTGCTCCTCTCACCTTATATCCATCCCCTACTCTGGCTAAAAGACTTTGTGCATTCACCTTATCTATTCCCCTTGTGATATTATCCCCCTATGCTCCAAGGAATGAACTCCTAGCCTGCCCAACCTCTTCCTCCAGGGGGAAGAATGAAGGGTGGTGCGGGCAGAGACTGAGGTGTTTTCACCAGAGTAAAGAGAGCTTTGTTAAACCGAGAAAATCTACCCAAAAGATTCAATGACAGAAGAGTGATAAATGATAAATTGTTCAGAGGCTGCATGTTAATGGTTTGATAACAAGCAGCTTTGTTTCCTTCTTTCCACACTGGCTAAAAGGAACATTTACACAACCAGAGAAAGCTTGTATTTATATTAGCCACTTTCAGCACCAAAATATGTTTTAATTGAGGCATAAAGGCAGATGTTAAAAAGGGAGGGCTTAACTTGTGTAACATATAATTAATGGCCATTTCCACCTCTCCTCCTGAGTTTTGACCATATTATATATTTTCTTTAGGTTACATAATCTTCCACATCCTGTTTAACATTTAACTCGGGGTCACATTATTGGAATGAAAACGCATTCACCCCATTCTCAGAAACCTTGGGCAATTAGAAGCAACCCACCCACACAGAATCCTGACCAGACCTGGCGGGCTCAATTTAATAGCTGCGCGAAACTGGGATCAGGACACACAATCTGCTCACGCCTGTTACTTCCGATGCCCACAGTTCCTCGTCATTTGTGCTGCCTGCCCGCTTTAGTGATGTCAGTGTGCGGCTATTGCTAACCGCGCTGTTCTTGGCCGCGTGCCTTCAACTTTGGGCCAACTTGAGAGTAGCCAGCACCACTTAAACCCAGCCTGTACTCTGTGAGGCTGCAGCAAGACGCTAGCATGTACCCGGGAGGCACCAGAGAGTGGCAGAAGATGCAAGAGAGTGTGCGCTCCTTGTTATTTGTTTCTGAACTGGAGGCCTTGGTGGATGTTGTGGAGGCGAAGAGGCCTGTAATCCCCTGGAGTCTGAAGACCCAGGTTCATTGGCCTCTATAAAATTGAAAATTACTCATCCTACCTCTTCAACTTCTGACTTTAGACTTAGGCATAATTCCAATGTCTTCTTTAGACTTTAGAGATACAGGACGGAAACAGGCCCTTCGGCCCTCCGAGTCCGCGCCGACCAGCGATCACACCGCACACTAGTACTATCCTACACACTACAGACAATTTACAATTTTACCAAAGCGAAACAACTTACAAACCTGTATGTCTTTAGAGACATTTGGAACTTTGCATGGTCCAGGGGCAGATGGGAAATTCCCTAGACAGTAACACGAACATGATGGTTTAACATGAAGTTTTCTTGTGTTAAGATTTAACTGTCAGCAACTTCTCTGCAGGACATATTTGAATGAATGAATGAATGAATAAGTTTATTGGCCAAGTACGTACACATACAATGAATTTGCCTTGGTGCTCCACTCGCAAGTAACAACATGACATACAGTAATAACAATTAAGAATGACACATAAAACATTATGCTTCTTAACTGTAACATTAACTGTCTTCAAAATAAATAGGCATAGGCAGCAAGGTGGCACAGGGGTAGAGTTGCTGCCTCACAGCGCCAGAGACTCGCGTTCGATCCTGACTACGAGTGCTGTCCGTATGGAGCTTGTACATTCTTCCCGTGATCGCGCGGGTTTACTCTGGGTGCTCCGCTTCCTCCTACACTCCAAAGACGTAGAGGTTTGTAGGCTAAATGGCTTGATATAATTGTCCCTAGTGTACAGGATAGTGTTTGTGCACGGAGATTGCTGGTCGGCGTGGACCCGGTGGGCCAAAGGACCTTTTTCCATGCATATAACTAAACTAAACTAAACTAAACTAAATGAAGTTTTAATTAATGTTTAAAATAAAGGCAACAGATGACCGACAAAACCCTCCAGTGAAGCAAGAAACTCCAGCATGCTTCAAATCCATTCCAGTGTACTGAGAGCGACATGAAAGTTAGTAGCTTGCCTTTGTAGAAGTTCCAGATGTTAACTGTTTTCATGCATCTAATCTATTCAGTAGATGAGATTTACTGTGAAAGATTTTGGTCATATCTTTCCAAATTAATCCAAAGCTGAAAAAATAATTATTTGGAGTCAAATCTGTGAAGTCTTCTGATGATAGGTTCTCTTTATGTGTCATCAATTTCTCTTTCCTGCCACAGGTTAAATGTTCCAACTTCTCTAATACAATTGTTCTGGTTACTTGCTTCTTTTTTTTAATGCTCCCACTTTAATTCATAGAAAAACGTAAGAGTTCTACTTACTGCTGTTGTCAGTGAGCAGGTTCTCTGCTGGTCGTGCTATGAAACTGAGTTGATAAAGAAAGACCCATGTTTCAGTAGCAATAGAAAAGGCGATACACAAAGTGCTGGAAGACCACAGCAAATCAAGCAGCATCTGTGGAGGTCATGGACAGAAGATGTTTTGGGTCAGGACCCTTCCTGGGCTCTTTCTTTGCAAATCGTTGGGACAAAGACTGAGTAAAATTCAGCCAGGGTCCCTGCTAATGAAGGCAAGACTGAGGTTAGATGGCACGTTGGTGCAGCGGTGGAGTTGCTGTCTTACAGCGCCAGAGGCCTGGGTTTGATCCTGACTACGGGTGCTGTCTGTATACGTTCTCACCGTAACTACGAGGGTTTTCTCCAGGGGCCCCGGTTTCCTCCCTCATTCCAAAGATGTTTGCAGGTTAATTGGCTTTGGTAACGATTGTAAATTGTCCCTAGTGGCTAGGATAGTGCTGGTGTACGGGGATTGCTGGTTGGCGCAAAGCTGGTGGGCCGAAGGGCCTCTTTCCGCCCTTTAGCTTTAAACTAAACTAAACAACTACCCACGTACTACAGGGGGAAATGGACATGGTGGGACAGGCCTTTACAGTAGTCTCTTCTCCTTCAATAAGATCTCACGTACACTTGTTTGGCCTCTTTGATCTGAAATGATTACTTATCATGTGGGAAATAACAAATTGATCACGTGACATTGTGCACTGAACTTGGTGGATTAAAGTGGAAAGACGTGAAGTGCTCCTAATTCTTGCTTGATAATTTGCAATGCTTTATTGTTCAATAAATTACAAGAGTAAATGGTACAATATGATGACTTACGTTGTTAATATTACTACAGGAAAAGAAGCAGTGTCAAGGTGAAAACCGGAAACAAGCATCTGACAAAGTCTACACAAACAACTGCAATCCAGGTACAATTCGTCTGAAGTATATGGACATTAGGTCATAAGTAATAGGAGTAGAATTGGGCCATTTAGCCCATCAAGTCTCCTCTGCCATTCAATCATGGCTGATCTATCTCTCCTTCCTAACCCCATTCTCCTGCCTTCTCCCCATAACCCCTGACACCTGTATTAAACAAGAATATATCTATCTCTGATTTAAAAACAGCCACTGACGGCCTCCACAACCTTCTGCGGCAAAGAATTCCACAGATTCACTAAAGAAATGTCTCCTCATATCCTTCCTAAAAGAACGTCCTTTAATTCTGAGGCTATGACCTCTAGTCCTAGACTCTCCCACTAGTGGAAAGATCCTGTCCACATCCACTCTATCGAAGCCTTTCACTATTCTAACCTCAATCCTCTTTTAAACCTCAAATCAATAAACATATTTAAACTATCAATTCCCACAAACTTTGGAGTGATTGTTTCAACTATATATTCAGCTTATATTTTAGCTATATCCGAAGAATTGATTATGCTGGATAATTAATATCATGCTAAGAAAGCACATGATAGCAGAAGAACCAACAATGAATGGAGTAAACAAAGTAGGAAACCTGAAAGGTGTTTCAAAGTTCAAAAAAAAAAATCTGGACATATTTGACTGTTGTGAATCTGTTTGTAAAGTAGGATGCAAAGATGTTTTAATGGGAGTCGGTCAAGTGCTGTGTAAATGCTTTGCATGAAGCATTACATGGGGAACAGAGGCAGGAAATGCAGAGCCTTGTTGGATGAGCAAAGAGGTCAGAACAAGAGTGATAGATCAGTTCCATGCTTTTCACGAGAAAAGCGAGTTTCCATCCTTACATTTCAATTCTAATGGATATACACCTAAATTTAAAGATTATCTTTCACGTAACACAGTCTGACAGGATGAGAACTTGGACAAGGAATGCAGGGGAATCCATGTCTGTCCGTGGTCTCCAGGAATAACACAGTGGCACAACAGTGAGGGACTAACCTCGGAAAGATGAATAATGGACCTGGGTATCAGTGAAAATTCCCAATGGTGGCTGTGCCCTCGGGATCTGGGCTCTTAAATCTGAAATTTCCTTTTCTATCCCTGAAACTATCCCTTAACTCCCCCTCCTTCGCCACCACCCCCACCCCACACCTCTCCACCACCACCTTTAATACACGGTTCAAGACGTGTTTCTTTGACAAATTCTTTACTCATCTATGTATCATATCATGTAACATCTATAGGACTCACAGTGAGTAGATGGAAGTAATAGTGAGAAATAAAAAGGTCCAAAGAAGGTAGAAGGCCATCCTGGAGAGTCCATGGTCGGAAGAAGGGTCTTGACCCAAAACGCCACCCGTTCCTTTTATCCAGAGATACTGTCCGTCCCGCTGAGTTACTCCAGCATTTTGTGTCTATCTTCGGACTCACAGTGAGGTTGTGCCTGATTCTGTTCCAGTGAAGAACCAAGGGTTGTTTTGCAATGATCGCAGCGTTTTTGTTGGAGAAATGATGGGCAGATGTTGTCTAAAAGCCAGCAAATTATTCACGTTTGTCTTTCTCCTCCAATTTATGACACCCCTCAAAGTCCACCCCATCTCCACACAGGAAATTTACTTTGAGAAAAGGTAGGTTTGCCAGTGAAATTGATTTGATAATGGAGGGGATTAATGTCATGTACGTACGTAAACTTGGAACCATCTAAAGTCATTCCTGATTACTGCAAAATCCTGAGTGTAACATTTGGCAAACATTTATAGTACGTTTTACATTCAAGGATAACCCATATTTCTCCAGGATTGATCAATTACTCTTGAGGTGTTCTCACTGTAACACAACATGAGCAATTAATTGGCTTTGATTACATTGCACATATGTAAGTAATACTTAGGAACTGAATACTCATTCGTTAGAAACTTAATAAGTTATGTGATTTAACGGCCTTCATCTGTTAAATGAGGTGTTTTGTGACGTGTTAAAAGGTTAATTAACCTTTAGTTTATTTATCACAATAAAGTATAATTCATGCTAGCATTTTCAACCTTACAAAGTCTGAAGGTTAAAAACTATTGTAAACCCTTAAACAGTCTGTGAGAGGTAAATGTCAATACCCTGCATAATTTACATTATCACCGAGAGATAGAAAAAGATTAGAGCCCAAGGTACGTTTGCAAATTGGATCCAAAGTTGACTTGGTTTATAGGAGATAGAGGGTGATGGTGAAGGGTTCCTGCTGTGATAGGAAACCTGAGATCAGACTGGACCACAGAGATTAGTGCTGTCTGTTAGGTACATTAATGATTGGGTTAAGAGTGCAGGAGGTACACACCAATGCCTCTATTTCCTCAGAAGACGACGGAAATTTGGCATGTTTCCAGTGAATTACTAATTTCTACTGGTGCACTGTAGAAAGATTCCTGTCACAGTATGGTAACTGCTCTGCTCAACACCATAGGAAATTTGCAAGAATTGTTGTCGCAGCCCAGACAATAGAGACAATAGACAATATTGTCTATCTCCATCTACACTTCCCTCTGCCTTGCAAAAGTAGATAACATAATCAAGAACCATTCACACCCAGGTCATAGAATCATAGAACCATAGCAAAATAGGTGCAGGAATAGGCCATTCGACCCTTTGAGCCAGCACCGCCAATCAGTATGATCATGGCTGAGCATCTAAAATCAGTACCCCGTTCATACTTTTTCCCCAGATCCCTTGATTCATTTAGCCCAAAGAGCTAAATCTAACTCTCTCTTGAAAACATCCAGTGAATTGGCGTCCACTGCCTTCTGTGGCAGAGAATTCCACAGATTTACAACTCTCTGTGTGAAGATGTTTTTCCTCATCTCAGTCCTGTGGCCTACCCCTTATTCTTAAACTGTGACCTCTGGTTCTGTACTCCCCCAACATCGGGAACATTTTTCCTGCATCTGGCCTGGCCAATCCTTTACGAATTTTATATGTTTCTATAAAAATATCCTCTCATCCTTCCAAATTCCAGTGAAAACAAGGCCAGTCGACCCATTCTTTCATCAAATGTCAGTCCCGCCATCCCAGAAATTAACCTATTGAACCTACGCTGCGCTCCCTCAATAGCAATAATGTTCTTCCTTAAATTAGGAGAGCCAAATTGCACACAATACTCCAGGTGCGGTCTCACCAAAGTCCTGTACAACTGCAGTAGGACCTCCCTGCACCCAAACTCAAATCCTCTCGCAATGAAGGCCAACATGCCATTAGCTTTCTTCACTGCCTGCTGTACCTGCATGCTTACTTTCAGTGACTGATGTATAAGCACACTCAGGTCTCATTGCACCTCCCCTTTTCCTAATCGGACACCATTCAGATAATAATCTGTCTTCTTGCCACCAAAGTGTATAACCTCACATTTATCTGCATTATACTGCATCTGCCCACTCACCCAACCTATCCAAGTCACCCTGCAGCCTCATAGCATCCTCATCGCAGCTCACACCGACACCCAGCTTTGTGTCATACACAAACTTGGAGATGTCACATTTAATTCCCTTGTCTAAATCGTTAATATATTGTAAATAACTGGGGTCCCAGGCAATGTTCGCTCCAATTTTTAGTGGTTCGTGTGCGCAGAAATCTTGTATTGTGCAATGTTTTATGCTGTTACAAATGTGTGTGCGCATTAAATTATTGTGCAAATATAAACCTGAAATTGTTTCATGATATTTTTGCCATAGCCTCTCCCTCATGACTAATAAAATTGTATTGCCATGTTTTAATATAATACAAATACCATATTTGTAGAAATATGAATGCAATTTATGAAGTTATGTATTCAGTTAATATTTTATCTTATACTTTGAAGCTTGAACTACTTTGTTGAGTTTGTTGTTCCATTAAATAAAATATCAATGAGTATTTATTATTTTTAAATTGATAAATTTCTTTCAATAACAACTCAATAAGCCAGCTACAGAATTTAAAATGGATCTTCGTAAACTGTACAATAAAGTCAATATTATGAGATTTTTACAAATAAGTATAAATTATATACTGTATAATACTATAATTATTGATTACTATATTTTAGGTAACATTGTTGTGTCTATGACATACAGACTCGTGAATGCTTTCATTTTTCAAATGAGAGTTCTTTATTTTAACACTAACAAGTTCTCTCCCCCCCCCCACTTCCGCCCCCCCTCTCTCCTCCCCCCCCCCCCCCCCCCCCCCTTAAGAGAGAGTTAGAAAGAGCTCGAAGGGTTAGTGGCTTTCACGCTCTTTTCCCCCCTTTTAATTAACCCCTTTGTCCTCCTCTGTTGGGATCTAAATTTCTTCCAGTCCTCCGGTTTGCTGCTTCCTCTGGCCAATTTATATGCCTTTTCCTAGGATTTCCTTGATGTCCCTCGTTAGCCACGGTTGAGCCGCCTTCCATGTTTTATTTTATCGCCAGTCAGGGATGAACAATTTTTGGAGTTCATCCATGCGATCTTTAAATCTTTGTCCACCATCAACCCTTTAAATATAATTTGCCAGGCTATCCTAGCCAATTCACATCTCATACCATCAAAGTCTCCTTTCTTTAAGTTCAGGACCCTAGTCTCTGATTTAACCGTGTCACTCTCCATCCTAATGCAGAATTCCACCATAGTATGGTCACTGTTGCCCAAGGGGCTCTGCGCAACAAGATCGCCAACTAATCCCTCCTCATTACTCAATACCGTGTCTAGGATGGCCTGTCCTCTAGTCAGTTCTTCTACATATTGGTTTAAATAAACATCCCGTATACTTTCCAGGAAATCCTCCTCCTCAGCGCTGCTACCAATTTGGTTGGCCCAATCTATATGTAGATTAGAGTCACCCATGATAACTGCTGCACCTTTGCTGCACATATCCCTAATTTCCTGCTTGATGCTATCCCCAACTTCCCTCCTGCTGTTTGGTGGTCTGTACACAACTCCAACAAGCGTATTCTGCCCTTGGCTATTTCGCAGTTCTACCCATACCGATTATACATCATCCAAGCTAATGTCTCTCCTTGTTATTGCATTAATCTCCTCTTTAACCACCAATGCTACTACACCTCTTCCTTTCTGTCTATCCTTCCTGAATATCGAATACCCCTGCATGTTTAGCTCCCAGCCGTGGTCACCCTGGAGCCATGTCTCCGTAATTCCAACTATATCATATTCCTTAACTACTAACTGCACATTCAATTAATCCACCTTATTACAAATGCTCCTCGCATTAAGGCACAGATTTGTTTTTCTTATCTCCCTTCTACCTTTTGCTTCTGTCCTCCTTTTATGGCCCTCTGTCTCCTTGAATTGGTTCCCATCCCCCTGCCCTGTTAGTTTAAATGTGACCTTTCCTACACTCTCTTTCCCATTAACTGCACGCATATGCTTCCACTTTGTTGACTCCACCCCCCCCCCCCCCCCCTCCCTCCCCCTCCCTCCCTCCCCTCCCCCTACTGTTTAGTTTAAATCCACCCGAGTAGCACTAGCAAACCTGCCTGCCAGAATGTCGGCCCTCCTCCAATAAAGTTTCCTTCTGTACAGGTCACCCCTGCCCCAGGAGAGATCCCAGTGATCTAGAAATCTAAATCCCTGCCATATGGTTAGCATGAACATGATGGGCCAAAGGGCCTGTTTCTGTGCTGTGTGGTTCTATGAATCTATTATGCCAAGGCTGTAATAGGAACTAACATGCTGTTCCATTTGATGGGTAGAAGATATGTTTTACTCCTCTAGTAGTCTTCTTCTCTCACTCTCACACTGATATGTAGCTTTGAGGGTATCAATCAAACTTTGGTTCCTTGCCTGAACAGCAATGTTTTTACAAATAGGCCAAAGCAGCCCATGTGGGAAGAATCTCTGTGCAGATGGATTGAAAACTATAACTTAACCAGTCAACCACACACTTGCACCTTTCAACAAAACTCCCTGGCTAACAATCAGGAGAGTACGCTGATATGTTTCCCCTTTATTAATTCATCTTCACTGAAGCTCATGGTAACAGCTGATGAGAGTAATCCAGCAGCATGGGACTCATTAAATCCATCAAATTTGGTGTATCCGTGAAAGGTTTGAGTCAACCCTTGCAATTGGGATACATACTTGCCCGAGGTAAACATCACTAACAATTGTCATCTTACTGGAGGACTTTTTTTTTTCCAACCTAGAAATGAGATTCAAAGGCAAAAGGAAATGAATAAAAGAACGTGCTTAAAGTTGTATTCTCAAGCAGTGAAGTTAATAGGATTTGTTCATTCTAAAAGTTAAAGTTAAAAAAGGATGATGTGAAAAAGAGAATTGAGACAGAAAGAACAAAGAGAAAGCAAACAGGTCTTCTTCTTATAGAAACATAGAAACATAGAAATTAGGTGCAGGAGTAGGCCATTCGGCCCTTCTTCTCCTTCTTCTTCTTGCGTTTGAGGCAGCAGAAGTTGTGCCACAGGGTGATGCCATCCGGTTCGACATCCGCAGGTGGCCGCACTAAATAGGGCGTATGCTCCGGGTTGGCGCCAATCTGCGGCGCTGCTGCTGTCTGTTTGTTGTCGTTCCCTGACTGAGGTCAGTTGACAGGACTCACCAAGGGGAGGTCGACAACATGAGCCCCTATCAAGCAGGTTATGATTGATTTATTTTACTCGTGTCTAGTTCTCTCTTCCCTATCCCTGAGATCGTGCCTCGGGACTAGCACGTATAAATTAGTCTCAAATTACTGTTAAATTTGTACATTTTGCCCCTGTTTAACATCAAAAGTAGATGGACTTCTATCCCAACACTGTTGCATTCAGTGCCACTCTAAACTAGATATCTCACCAGGAGAAAGTCTATCATATTTCTTTGTACGGCATCTTAACATTATAAATTGCTCCAACTTACACAGAGGGGGACCAAAATATACCATATTTCTACATGACATAGAAGGAGGCCTTTTTGGCCTATTGAATCTATGTCATATTGGGTCATGGAGTCATCCTACATGGAAATAGGCGGTGCAGCCCAACGCAACCAGGCAGATCACAGAGAAATCCCATTCCCCCAACTAAATTTCCCTGTAACCTATTTTCCGAACTTACCCTTCAACCCATCCAGATTCTACCACTCACGTTCCCACTTTGAGAACCGTTACAGTAGCTAATGAACCTGTCAGTGAAGGAGGCCAACTACATGAGAATAACTACAATGGAGCAGAGATATATTAACGCTAAGGTTGAAGGTAGAGAGGTAAAGTGGTGATGATGCTGTGTGTTGTCCTTGAGACGGGCAAAGCTTAATCGAGAAAGATGCACCATAGAAAGCATGCTGTCAGGTTGCACCACAGCTTGGTTTAGGAACAGCTCTGCCTAGAGCGCATGAAATTGCAGAGTTGTAGATGTAGTCGAGTCCATCACACAGACCTCGCACCATTGACCATCCACACCTCACGCTGAAGAACAGCCAAACACTGCAGAAGGTAGAGAAGCTTGAAGGTATGCACCATCAGACTCAGTGACAGCTTCTTCCCCTCTGTTATCAAGCTTCTAAACGGTCCTTCCATAAGCTCATGTACTGCCTGATTCATCCTTATCACATTGAGGACATTGGACTTTGGCTGTGGAACTGATGCGCTACAACGTGCTACAAGGCTGAGAACTATATTCTGCACTCTGTATCTTCCCCTTGGCTCTATCTATTGTGTTTGATTGTTTTTGATAAGTGGTAGGAACAGAATTAGGCCAATCAAGTGAACTCTTTGTGTGTGGTCTATCTGATCTGTTTGGATAGCATGAAAACCAAGCTTTTTACTATTGTCAGTACATGTGACAATAATAAAATTAAACCTAAACCTAAAATCTGTAAATGTGCCAAGTGTTACTGCGCGACTCCACTGCCAGAAGCCTGCGGTGCATATTGTCTACCTGCTAACACACTTTCTCCTCTCATTGCTTACATGTCCTCATGACCAGGGCACTGGCCTATCTGACTGAGGGGAAACACAGTTTAAGTGGTCACTAAAAAAATACATATTGTTATTTTGTATAAATGATAAATTGCCTTACAGATCTGGTAACTTTAGACCATTCCAATTCTCCGCTGAGCAAATGGATTGTTTATTGTGACTCAATATTAATTTTCCCATCAGAAGAATGGGAATTTACTGGGGCGGTACAGTGGCGCAGGGGTAGAGTTGTTGCCTTACAGAGCCAGAGACCCGGGTTCGATCCTGACTACTGGTGCTGTCTGTACAAAATGTGTAAGTTCTCCCTGTGACCCCGTGGGCCTTTCTCTGGGTGCTCTTGTTTCCTCCCACACTCCAAAGACGTACACGTTTATGGGTTAATTGGCTTCTGTAAATTGTAAATTGTCCCTAGCGCTTCGGATAGTGCTAATGTACAGGGTGATCGCTGGTCGGTGCAGACTTGGTGGGCCGAAGAACCTGTTTCCGCGCTGTATCTCTAAACTCTAAAAGTCTAAAGTCGACATTGGAAAGTTTAGGTGCCTTTTCCATTATGCCTTGATGACGTTTGGATTTTTCTTTATTACCAAAGCATGAGATTGGAATTAATGCTTCCGTCCATGTCCTATAGAATGCTTCTAATGTGAAATTACATGTAATGGGCACGCATTATTCTGATAATACAAGTTTGCTCTATAAGCTTGATGCCAGAATGCAGGTGAAAACCATGATGCTTTATTAGCTGGTACATGTTAAGGTCAAGAAAAAAAGGTCAAGAAAAGGAATTCTCTGCCACAGAAGGGAGTTGAGGCCAGTTCATTGGCTATATTTAAGAGGGAGTTAGACGTGGCCCTTGTGGCTAAAGGGATCAGGGGGTATGGAGAGAAGGCAGGTATGGGATACTGAGTTGGATGATCAGCCATGATCATATTGAATGGCGGTGCAGGCTCGAAGGGCCGAATGGCCTACTCCTGCACCTATTTTCTATGTTTCTATGTTTCTAAGAATAGAGTTTGGTGAGTCCGAATTGTTTTTTGTTTCATCAACAGTGGTTTTGAAATGATGAGTTATCACTGCCTTAATTATAAACTTTCTTCACTTTTGACAAGACCAGAGAAGAATTTGAAATATACTCCATTATGTGAAGATGCACTTCATCAAATAGAGCGCCATAGATACAGTGAAATAAACCGCTGATTTATGTAGCATATGTGATATCCTGGAATCTGGATACATTTCTTGATAAACCAAGAGCTTTATATAATATTTATATGATTGTGCGAGCATACTTGTTTACAAATTTGATGGTTGCTATGGCAGCACAGTTATCCTGCCAGCAATTACATAAATTAATCTGAGCCTTCATTGTACATTTGGCAACCAGCAATATCAGGTTGGAGATTTCAAAGAAGGATCTGACGTGATGATTTGCATCTTTTTGGGGCTGGCTGCTGGATTTTAAATTTGTCATGCTAAAAAGAGGTACTTTCTTTATTATCCTTAATTCAGTGGGTGTGGTGTAATTAAAGTTCTAAGTTAGCAATTATGACCGTTAGTCATGTCTATCACACGGTGACATCATTTTGTTTTTAACTCAACGGCAGTGATCAAAAAGATGAAAGGAAATGTTTACTCCATATTTCTCCTGATGCAATGCTGTGGGCTGGGGTGCCATTGCAAGGGAGTGAGTAGTCTCAGGATTCCAACGCGAGTAATTCTTTACAGGACCACAACTTCAATTTCAACAATACAAAAGGGACATATTGCAGATGCTGGAAATGTGAAGTTAAAAGTAAAAACGATGAAATTCATGTTTTCAAATCAATAACCGTCTATTAGCTTGGGAAATAATTTGGAGGTACAGGTAGAGATTAAATGACAAGAATAATGCTGGTATAAGATAATATAGATGGCAACTGGGTCAAATTCAGGGTCTGCAGTTAAAAATGGTTATGTGTAGGAAGGAACTGCAGATGCTGGTTTACACCGAAGATAGACACAAAATGCGGGAGTAACTCAGCGGGACAGGCAGCATCTCCAGAGATGTTGCCTGTCCTGCTGAGTTACTCCAGCATTTTGTGTCTACATCAAATGTCATCCCTAGAGGAGATGGAAATGGGTATAGTAGGGGCAATATTTAAAATTGTTGAATTGAATCACGTCCAAATGCTTCAATGTGGATGTTCCAAAATTGGAGGTGGTTATCCAAGCTTAAATTGATCAGACAGGACATTATGGTTTGTGCCCTTGCAGGGATGTATCCAATATTACGATAGGAGGTCAGGATGGGAATGATATGGAAAATTAAAGTGACAAGGAGTTTTGGGGGTTACATTTTGAAGAGATGGAAATTTTACGAAATAGAGGTGATTCGTGGTTTTCACAATCTCCAGAGCTGGCGTTGAGGCTGAAAGAGCAGGTAGCCGAGACGGTCAACATATAAGGCAAAGGAAACACAAAGCACAGGCAGCGATCTGCTGGCAGATCTCAGTGCAACATCTCGTTTTGTTTACCACTGAAATGCGGGTGGTGCTGAATAAAATGCTTGTGAGAATATTTCAGTGTGCTACTGCACTGCATCACCCAGAAAGGTTAGCATTGGAGCATGTCCTGGAGGAGGTGGAGGTGGAGCCTAATCTGAGCTGCACCAGGTAATTATTTAAGTGGATTAAATGACCCCTTTGCTGCGTGTTGCTGCAGGGATGCTTGCCAGTGATGTCTCGTTGCTGCCTCAGACCGCAGGGAAAAATGCTGCTCCTGCCTTTTGCTAAGTTGGTGTGACACACTTGCAGAGAAGACTGCTGTAGAATGTTGGAGTGGTCTGTGCTCACCCTGGCCTGCCATTGTACACACACACACAAAGCAAGGCATGCTCCTTTCTGTCTGCAAGTGAAAGGTGTGTCGGTACCAGCAGGCACAGGGTATTTCTCGCACAGTCTGTCCTGTATAAGATCCCTCCACAATCCTTCCCAACACTGGAAAACCCACTGATGCGAGTAAAAGGATTGCGGGCAAAGATAAACGTCTGGCACAAAGGCTTGAGATGGACAGAGAGCCAGCCGATGGGGAGAAACGTCCATAATGGCTGCAGTAGGCTTCCACTGTTTTACAGCCATACTGCCCCTGTACAATGTTCGGCCAAGAAGTCTTGAGAACATATTCAGATGGATAAATTTACCTTGGATTTCCTGGATATTATCATGGTAGGAAAAGGCATGTCCTGGATAAAGGAATCTACTATTGTCCTCCTATAATGGTAGGACAATAATATTTAAGTGAATCGCCCAGCTCATAATTCAGGCAACTCATCCTCCCCACAGAAAATGTGTCTCCACATTAAGGGATCCAATTTCTGTTGCAGCTTTGCTAACTGCTTGGACCAAGTTCAAATCCCACCTCATCTCTTTGCATTCAGTTTGCAACGAGTTCCCAATGTCAATTAAAGGGAAGATGAAGTTCTTTGTAGAACGAGGATGAAGAGATTAAGAGCCCAGCTGCTTCTTTGATAGTGTTTGGCAGAGGCATGTCACTTTCTCCTCCAGGTCTGGCCTCTCTGCGGCTCTCTTTTTGCCCCACTGCCCTCCATGGTTTGATAGAGCCCAACCCGTTTATGAAGGTGACCCACCTAACACAATCTAGAGGAAGGGTTCTGACCCAAAGCGTCACCTATCCATGTCCTCCAGAGATGTGGCCTGACCCACTGAGTTAGTCCAGTACTATGTGTTCTACACAATTCCTTCCAGCATTTGAAGTTCCTTGCATCTTCATGAAGCACAGGTTGGGCAGGGTAGTGGCTTGGAGGACAATCTGGGATGTGGTAGACTTACTGGGGACTGGAGGATTTGGACTTTATGACTTGGAAAGACAAATAAAGTTCATCTCCAAGGTAGGAGGGAGGGTGAGAAGGTCAGCAATGAGACATTTGGAAGAGACATTAGGGCTGAAACGTAAGATGAGTTATTACTCAGGGGTGACTGGGAACATTTGGTCTGGGTAATTGCAATTCACACTCAGCCTAGTTTGATCTGGCGAAATAACTTCAGAAATCAATGAAGAGTTTAGAAGAATGAGGAGGGACGTCATTGAACCACCCAGTTTAGTGAAAGGCTTGGATAGAGTGGATGTGGAGAGGATGTTTCCACTAGTGGGAGAGTCTAGGACTAGATGTCGTAGCCTCAGAATTAAAGGATGTTCTTTTAATAAGGAGATGAGGAGAAATGTCTTTAGTCAGAGGGTGGCGAATCTGTGGAATTCATTGCCACAGACGGCTGTGGAGGTCAAGTCAAGAGATATTTTTAAGGCAGAGATAGATAGATTCTTGATTAGTACAGGTGTCAGAGGTTATGGGGAGAAGGCAGGAGAATGGGATTAGGAGGGAGGGATAGATCAGCTGTGATTGAATAGTGGAATAGACTTCATGGGCCGAATGGCCTACTTCTAATTCCTATCACTTATGACCTTTTGACTTTGTCCTTTCCTCTCCAATCTTCCCTGATAGTGTCTCGTTTGTTTCTGTGCCTGTATAATGCGTCTCTCAAACTGGGGTCTTAAAGTAATTTACAGCCTGGTCTAATGGAAGGCCATCGAGCTGAAGCACATAAGTGTTTTGCACAGTACAGGTTCTCTCTGACATGCTG
This sequence comes from Amblyraja radiata, assembly GCF_010909765.2. Taxonomy (NCBI): domain Eukaryota; kingdom Metazoa; phylum Chordata; class Chondrichthyes; order Rajiformes; family Rajidae; genus Amblyraja; species Amblyraja radiata. The sequence continues at coordinate 30,996,246 of NC_045960.1, read as the reverse complement.
AGTATTTCCAGCATCTGTACTATCGCAACGTTTAAGAAACATTTAGACAGGTACATAGATAGGACAGGTTTAAACGGGATATGGGCCAAACGCAGGCAGGTGGGTCTAGCATTGATACGGCATGTCGGCTGATGTGGGCAAGTTGGGCCGAAGGGCCTGTTTCCACACTATATGATTCTATGAAGCTATGTAGATTTTTTTTTTTTTGCTTTAGCGACATGGGCATTGGTTATGAAAACACACCCGGAGCCATGATTTAGAATTGCTCAGGATTCTAACCATGGTAGGTTGAGATAGGAGTGGGATAGGTGGTGTGGTTGCTGTTTGCAGGTTTTCAAATGTGACCGGGGCCTGCTGCTGGATTCTTGAGGTGCATTGCAGTTCAAAAGCAGTTTCAACCATTATATCCCAGGCATAGTCTTCTGATGGGTGGGTGTTTGGAATGAATAGGGGAATGCGTGTGAGGAACTGAATGTGGGAAATGGGACAACACTGAAATCACTGATTCAAAGGGTACTAAGACGAGACAATGTATTAAATTTCAGTAAGTTAGCGAGGCACAGCAAAGAGAACGGTGTGGGAAAATAAAACAAGTAGACTCTGGAGAGATTTGTAATTGTTTTGAATGATTAAATATATAATCTGTTGTGCTATAATGCTGGGAACTATATTCTGCACTCTGTATTTTTCCCATCACTCTACCTATTGTACTTGATTGTACTTGTGTATAGTATTATCTGATTTGACTGGATAGCATGCAAAACAAAACATTTCACGGTACCTTGGTACTCGTGACAATAATACACCTAAACCTAAATATATATATATATATTATCTGCTATGTTTCAAAATTAAGCGCAAATGTAATATAGATGGGAAAATTATTATGCAGCATTGAACTATTTTTAACCTGTTTTAGTTTAGAGATACAACATGGAAATAAGCTCTTTGACCTACTGAATCCACACCAACCATCGATCACCAGTTCACACACTAGTTCTATGTTATCCCACTTTCGCATCCACTCCCTACACAGTCGGGGCAACTTACAGACGCCAAATAAACTCCTGCATCTTTGGTATGTGGGAGGATACCGGAGCACCCGGATAAAACCCATACGGTCACAAGGAGAACATGCAAACTCCACACAGACAGCACCCGAGGTCAGGATCAAACCAGGGTCTCTGGCGCTGTGGGGCAGAAGCTCTACCACCTATGGCTGGTGTGACTAGGATCGTTGGGTAATTATTTTTAGCTAATCGAGGGATGGCTTCTGATTTGGTTGTTGATTCTGATTATGTTTGTTATGTTTTGGAGAACGTGAGATCTGAACCTACCACCATGCTTTGTCATTTACATACACGTCAGATACACACTTTCCCACACTTGGGCGCTTTCTCACACCTCTTGACTACGTCACTTTCCCACACTTTGCGGACAGGTTAGACACTTTATCACATCTCAGGGGCACATTGGCACTTTCCCATCACATTAGCACAAGAGACCAATGGAATTATTTTCAATATGTAATAGCTTTATTTAAGATAGTTTGTAAACAATCATAAATGTTGCTATAAGATGTATCAAATGCTGTTGACATGTTTCGTTGTTTATTTAAAGACTTTAAGGTCAGGTTTAAACCTTTGAAAGTCATGAGGTAAAGGTTTGGTGCAGGGTAGTAGATTAAAATTCCACTCATTCTATTGGTCTTTGCTGATTTTTGTTTAGTTTAGTTTATAGATACAGCGCGGAAACAGGCCCTTCGGCCCACCGGGTCCGTGCTGACCAATGATCCCTGCACATTAACACTATCCTACACCCACTAGGGACAATTTTTAGATTTACCAAATCAATTAACCTGTACATCTTTGGAGTGTAGGGGGAAACCGAAGATCTCAGAGAAAACCCATGCAGGTCACGGGGAGAGCGTACAAGCAGCACTCATAGTCGGGATCGAACCCAGGTCTCTGGCGCTGCAAGCGCTGTAAGGCAGCAACTCTACTGCTGTGCCATCGTGCCACACTTTGCAATCTATCGCAGTTCTATTGTGATATAATTTATTGTTTTGAGATAATAGTATAAGACAATATTTTGTTTGGAAACTACAATTGGATGTTGTCTAGGAAAGCAAATGAAAAATACTCTGGAAATATTTGACTGGATTGTTGTCATGCAGCTTCTTGCTGGTTGGCTGTACGGTGAGCAGCAGTGGAGGCAAGACCACCCAAGTTGTTCATTTTACAGTGTGTCATGTAGAGAGGGTCTACTCAGCTGGCTGTAGATCTGTTACGTTGCACTCGTAACATTACCCTTGCACAAATTGTGGCTTTCAGGAGGAAAGTGTGTGTGCGTATGTGTGGGGCGGGGGTGGGGGTGGGGGTGGGGGGGGGGGGGTGGGGGGGGGATTTAAATGCTTAAAATAAAATGTATTAACCTGTCAGATAATTTGCAGTATAAAGCATAATCTATGATCTATGCTGTTGGTCATTAATTTTTACCACAAGAATGTGTCACTAAAAAGATCAGTTTTCAATTGATATCCGGTGACATTGGTCATTACTGGAAGCATTTTTAGATGGTTGGGGAACAGTCATGGTGATTGCGTATTAAAAAAAGTTTGTTTTGTAAGAATGTCGTGGGAGAAAATTTAATTGGAGAGAAAGTTTAGGCACAACTTAATAGATGTTAAAAGCTAGCCATAATAATAAATTTAAAAACAGAAATACTATTTACACAAAGAAGTCACTAAGAATTGATATCCAGTGACATTGATTGACTGCTAACACTCATTGCCTATACTTTACTAAATTGTGAAGTGCCCACAGGAGGTATAAGGTGGGAGGTACACAAAAATGCTGGAGAAACTCAGCAGGTGCAGCAGCATCTATGGAGCGAAGGAGATAGGCAACGTTTCGGGCCGAAACGTTGCCTATCTCCTCCGCTCCATAGATGCTGCTGCACCCGCTGAGTTTCTCCAGCATTTTTGTGTACCTTCGATTTTCCAGCATCTGCAGTTCCTTCTTAAACAGGTATAAGGTGGGAGATCTTTAAGAACAGTACTTGACATTTGCTCATTATTTTTTTCAACAAGGGGTTAAATAATGAGAAACAAATTATTTTCCAAACAATAAACTGAATTTATCAAAACCAATCATTAATTTTCCATATCAAAGCCTGTGCCTGTCTAATCTGTTTCTTTATGATTTATTTGCAAAAATAGTATTTCTGTTTTTAAATTTATTGTGGATAGTTTCATCTTATAATACCTATTACATTGTGCCTAAACTTTCTCTCCATTTCAATTATCTCCCATAACATTCTTACAAAACAAACTTTTTTTAAAAAATGTTTAATCACAGTGACTGTTCCCCAACCATCTAAAATTGTTTCCAGTAAAATAAAATTAGTCACACAACGTGCGCATAAAAAAAAGATCAAAAATAATAAACTTGCTTCTCCCCTCCCCCTCACCCTTACGCGAAAAGCACAATGCGTCCTCTGGGCCCCACAGGACTCAGCGCATCCTGCACCCTGCCTGCACCTTCCATGTTATTGCGCAACAGTGCAGACTGAAATTCATCTGGAAATGTATAGGAATGATCACACTATAGAGACTATATTTAGCCCGCTCAGTGGCAAGCTGCGTATAGATGACTTTACTTGTGCGATTCAAACAGGTCACCAGTTAAATGGTGTATCAGTGTTCTACAGATAGATTAACTCAGTTTTCTACTGCTTTCTCTCTGGCACGTCCTGAGTCTGAAATGTTTGCATTGTCTGCTGCAGCTGCAAGAAGTAAGGATACAGCTGGGAGACTCTGGAATGCCCAGTTTCTTTTAACATTAAAGTGAAAAAGCACACAGCAATGGGAGAGGGCTGGCACGTCACTTGTGCCCAATGTTACCCACAACAGGATGCATTAACATACAGAAAGGAACTGCGCATGCGGCTATATACCAAAAATATACCACAAAGTGCTGGAGTAACTCAGCGGGTCAGGCAGCATCTCCAGAGGAAAAAGATGGGTGACGTTTCGGGTTGGATGGGTGATGTTTCAGATGTCTGAAGAAGTGGCCCGACCCGAAACGTCGACCATCCTTTATCTCCAGAGATGCTGCCTGACCCGCTGAGTTACTCCAACACTTTGCGTCTATCTAGGGTGAATCCCATACACATTGCACAGAGGTGATAACACCATCTCTCAGGAAGCTGTACCACGAACAAATATATTTTGCGACATACTTATGAGCAATTAAGTTATTGGCTTTAAAGGTAGAGATTGATGGGGATAGAGCAATATGGGACTTCTGTGGGGATTGGTGGAAGGACCACTAGAAATAAATATGGTGGGGTGATAGACCGAGTAGGTCACTGAAGATCGGTGTCAGGATCACTGGAGATCAGTGTGGGGGATAGATTGAGAGGATCACTGGAGATCTAGTGTGGTGCAGCGGTAGAGTTGCTGCCTCACAATGCTAGAGACCCGGGTTCGATCCTGAATACGGTTGCTGTCTGTATAGAGTTTGTACATTCTCCCTGTGACCATGTGGGTTTTCTCTGGGTGCTCCAGTTTCCTCCCACACTCCAAAGACGGCCAAGTTCGTATGTTATTTGAGTTTGGTAAAAATTGTAAATTGTCCTTAATGTGTAGAATAGTGCTAGTGTACGATGTGATCGCTGGTCAGCATGAACTCGATGGCCTGAAGGGCCTGCACCGTATCTCCAAATTAAAGTTCAAAACCATTTGTGTAGGAAAGAACTGCAGATGCTGGTTCACACCATAGATAGACACAAAATGCTGGATTAACAGCAAATCTGGAGAAAAGGAATAGGAAAAGAAAAGGAAAATATTCACTTTCTCCAGAGATGCTGCCTGGCCCACTGAGTTAAAACCATTTGGCCAGGTTTGTGGTTTGGACAGGGATAAGGGCCAAATGCAGGCAAATGGGACTTGCTAAAGAAGACACATTAGCTCAGCAGGGAAGCGTTGTGGCCCAGAGCTAGATTCTATACATGACTTTTTAAGGAAAGTGCAGTATTTCCTGTGATTAACTGCTCAGGCACAAGGAATGATCTATGAGTAAACTCGGCACAATTACAGAAAATTCCTCCTATTCGCTTACAACAAAAAACAGTGGTGAGGCACTGTTTAGAGGGATATGGGCCAAACGCAGGTAGGTGGGACTAGCATTGACGGGAACATGTTGGTCAGTGTGGGCGTTGAGCCGAAGGGCCTATTTCCACTGTAAGACTCGATGACTAGTGAGCTTCGCTCGGAGGAAACCTGTGCTGGATGCCAGGAATTAGCAAGGGGCGCCTCCTCCGCCCTGGGGCTATCCGGTCTCCTGCAAGCAGTCTCAGCAAGTCCCATCCGCGCAAATTACCTCGGTGCCTGTAGTACCGGAACAGGAGGGAGAACAGGCGCCGCCAGACTTGGTGACACTCAAGTGGCCAACGCACCTCAGCTGCTGCTAATACAACTTCCCTTTAAGTTAGAATAATTACAACCCGCTGGCACTTCGGAAATGTTGTTTTAAAGAAAAGTAAATAGTATATAGGGTGTGACATGTTGCTATGCGGAGGTCAAGTACATATGTTGCGCGAGTTCCGCTTTTAACCGTGTGATAAAGCAAACAGCCCCTTGCGTTGTGGAATTTATGGCCGACGTACAGTGATAAGTTATCTATACCTATTAACGTGTAATTCAGGGCGGTATATATTGAAGGACATTCCACTGAGTAGTCTCTGTCAGCTCCCAGTAGGTTGGAATGCGGCCGCCCGCCAGCGAGTGGAGGTGACGATGAGAAATATCGCAGAAAAGGCTTCATTCACAGGTTAGATATCTCTCGCTGCTGAGAGGGTGGATTGGATTCCTGTAGCGTTAAGACTGCGTCGGCGTGAAAGACGACCTTGAACAGTCCGCGTTATGCATTAGCGGTGGGCTCGGTAGGAAACACAGGTCAATTTCCACCGCGCTCGACCTGCGACCGGCCAGTGCGGTCATCAGATGGTCATTTCACCGGCGTTGTATGGCAATTCAGCAGGAAGCGAGTGACATCTAACGAAGGGCCCGGAAGGTCACATCGATAGCCAATGTTGTAAAACACTTAAGACGCTGTACAAGAGAGGGGGGTGTTTATTTAGACCAGGTGTGATTTGCAAATAGCTCAGACAAAAGAGTGCTGGAGGAACACAGCGAGTCAGGCGACATCTCCGGAAGGAATGGACAGACGACGTATTTGGTCGAGACCCTTCTTCAGAAACGTCGCCTATCCATTCCCTCCAGAGATGCTAGCGTCTGACCCGCTTAATTTCTCCAGCACTACGTGTTTTGTTCAAGATTTAATCATCAGGCGTTCCTGGTGTCTCAGACACTGGGCTGCTGGTTTCTTTGCATTCATCATATATGTTGAACAAAAAATGCTTCGTCCAAAAAATTGACATTTTTGTGACTTAAGTTGTCAACATTTGGAACCAATGCAGGATGGAGACGTTCTGTCTCCCTATTAATAATAATAATAATGGATGGGATTTATATAGCGCCTTTCTAATACTCAAGGCGGTTTACATCGCATTATTCATTCACTCCTCAGTTACACTCGGTGGTGGTAAGCTACTTCTGTAGCCACAGCTGCCCTGGGGCAGACTGACAAACACCAAGTTAATGTGACCACTATCACTGATTTACCTAGGTTCTTAATGTGTAGATGGAGGTGAATTAATTTTAATGTCAATCGTCGTTCAGTCAATCATTCGGTACATTTAACTGATGCTGATGAGTTGACTGGCAATAGTGAGTGTTTGACGGCACTGGGTCTGTACTCGCTGGGGTTTGGAGGGAGGGGGGGAGGAACCTCATTGAAACTTACGAATAGTGAAAGGTCTGAATAGAATGGATGTGGAGAAGATGTTTCCACTAGTGAGAGAGTCTAGGACCAGTGGCCATACCCTCAGATTAAAGGACGTGCCTTTGGAAAGGAGATAAGGAGGCATTTCTTTAGTCAGAGGGTGGTAAATCTGTGGAATCCATTGCCATGCCACAGAAGGCTGTGGAAACCAAGTCATTGGATATTTTTAAGGCGGAGAATGACAGATTCTTGATAGTACGGGCATCAGGGGTTCTGGGGAGAGGGTATGAGAATGGGGTTAGGAGGAAGAGATAGATCAGCCATGATTGAATGGTGGAGTACACTTGATAGGCCGAATGGCCCGATTCTGCTCCTTTAATTTATGAAGTCCAGGCCGCTAATGACTGGGCAATGTTGCATATATTAACTTAAAGACCACGGGCAGTGGGTTTGACAAGAGCGGCAGAAGGCCCTCGGTCTTTGCTGGAGCCGTGGCGCCCAAAGATGTGGCGCCTGTGACAGGTCTGTGCTACCCTGGCGACAAATGATGCTTTGGACAAACGAACTCCCACGCTAAAAAAGGGGACGATGCAGTAATCAGTCATGCTTTACTACCCGGTTTAGGAAACAGCAAATGGCCAGCCACTTCTATATTATTGATGAGAAATAGTTTCCTCTTATGACACTGAATTCTCCCACTATGACTGCCTGCGCCATGGCGCATCCCGCACATTGATGCGAGTTCTGTTTTAAATCTGGTGAAAGTGACATGACTGAACGAAGTTTCCAGAATTAAAGTGGCAAGGACCCCAACACCTGCCTCTGCAACTCGCAAATGCCCCGATGTCTTACAAATCTGCCCGAGCCGTTTTCGCCGCCGATGGACACACAACGCTGGTGTAATTCAGCGGGTCAGGCAGCATCTCTAGAGAGAAAAGGGCATAGGTGACGGTTCGGGTCGAGACCCTTCATCATACTGAGTATCAGGGGAGGGGGAAACTAGAGAGAGGTATGGGAAGGTACAGAACAAAGCAAAGCCTGCGTCGATGACTGGGGGGGAAAGCGGAGCCCACAAAGGTCCATTGTTGGCTGGAGACGAGGTGACCATAAAGGGATACCCTCGGGTGAAATTAGCAAGAAGTCTGGGGTGGGGGAGGGACAGGGAGAGTGGGAATGCAAGGGGTTATTTGGAAGTTAGGCCAGGGAAGTGGGAGATGAGCAGGTGGGGGTGTGGGGGGACGGGGTGATATTCCCAGGGGTCTGTCACACACAGGTCGATGGTTTTGTTGCTACTGGCAGCTGTTGCAAGAGTATGACGCTCGAGTTGAGGGCGAGTGTTATTGGCAGTCTGACTCACAGCGGCTCGGACCGCCCAGTACCGCTACATCATGGCTCACATACCAACGCCCCCGGTCAACTCTCCTGCCAGCATATATATATACGTGGGTCTACCACAAATATCCGTCAGTCGGCAATCTCTCTCACACGCTGAGAAAGGATTATACACAAGTAGTTCAGGGGAAACTCAAAAATCCAATCTCTCAGTCTAATAAAGCGACCGGCTTTTTAGCATGACTGTTAAATCCAGCTCCTCGGCATCTATCTTGACGTACTCCAAAATGCGAGGTGTGGTCGCGATACTCACCGGTAATATTGCCTTTTAATCAAGTTTGCTGGTTCTTTTATGCTTCGTGTCAAGCAAAAAGTTGCAGAGGTGTTCAAAGTTACCAGAGTATATTCTTGCCTAAAATTCGCTGTTCTCTAACTTTGTAAATTGGCAAATGACTGTAAAATTGTAAATGACCATTTATTTTCGGAAGTAAGATGCAGAAAGTTTGAGTTGATCGGGTTTTGTAACTTTTTTCAAGCAGCCTTGCTAAAAGTCAGTCTTAAGTATTTTTTTTTTTTTTTTGCGCAGCTTTTATGAAGCAAAAGCGAATGGGACTGAACGATCTCATCCAGAAACTAGCAGCCTCTCACTCCTACGCTTGCAAACAGTAAGTCACGTTTTTGTCCTCCTCTCGCCGACCACTTGTTGCATGCACTAACGGCGGGCACTGTGTGCAGGAGTTGTCGGCAGCTGATAGCTGACTTGAGGCGGTGGCAGCGTTAGTGGGGAAAGGAGGGAGGTTCGAGCGGGTGGCTGGGGGTTTGGTCTGAAAAAGAGTCCGTTTCCCAGTCAGAAGCGAGCACCTGGGCCCGCACACAATAGCGCGCCTGTCCGCACCGAGACATCCCCGGCTATAATCTCCCTGGGCTGAAGCAAGGCTTTGTTCTTGCTGAAATCCTACTCGCTGGTCGTGCTTGGAGCTCGGAGTTTGCGGCCGGCTCGGGAGCCGGCTGGCCGTCGGTTCAGCCAGTTTACTGACTTTCCCCCCCTAAATTGTGTCTTTGATACAGCTCAGAAGCGCCAGCTATGTTACACGTTAGTCCGAAGGAGACCGAAACGAATGGAAACAGCCCGCCTTCCCCCCCGGTGAGTTGAACCCATGTCGAGGATCTGATTCCGTTTTTGTCCGTGGCTCTTCCCAGGAGCAGAGTTTAACTCTTCCTGTGATCTGATTTCTCCTCCAGCCCAGCCCAACAACAGCGCAGATAAACCTGGGGCCGTCTTCCAACCCTCAGTAAGTATTAGTGGAGTCTATTTCAACGAGTAATCAATTGAGTTTATTTCAATCGCTTGCCTTTCAATCGCCTGCCTTTACTAATGACTTTTATTTTCCTTCTCTTCAGAGCCAAACCAAGTGACTTCAACTTTCTGAAAGTCATCGGCAAAGGAAGTTTTGGAAAGGTTTGTAATCAGCATTTTTGTTGTTATTAAAAAAAGCGATTTGAACAACTGCACTGTAAAATGGTCTATTTGTTTAGCCTCGTTTTTTTTGTTGCAAATGCATTTCCCTGATATTCCGGCTTTCCCTTCCATAGGTCCTACTGGCCAAACACAGGGCTGACGACCAGTTTTACGCAGTAAAAGTCTTGCAGAAAAAAGCCATACTGAAGAAAAAGGAGGTAATAACCGCTGCAGCTCAGGAGATATTATTTTGCGCTGGCTGCTGAAATGGGGCTTCGAAGGGATTGAGACGGGCACACAGGCTAACTGCAGCTTACATGGACAATGCTTATGCTTGACATAAGGAATTGCAGATGTTGAAATCTTGAGCAAAAAACCCCACAAAGTGCTGGAGTAACTGGGCGAGTCAGGCTGCATCTCTGCAGGATATAGACATAAGTGCTGGATTAACTCGGAGGTCAGACTGCATCTTTGGAGAAAAAAGGATGGGTAATGCTTCGGATGGAAACCCTTCTTTAGCCTGAAAGTAATGGGTTGGGAGGTAGGAAAAGTCCAGTACAAATCAGGGCCGGCAGCAGATGCCCAAGGAAGGGTGGAGGCCATAATGGCCCATTGTTGGCTGGGGAAGACGTGCAGGACATAGGTGATGTTTTTGGTTGGGACCCCTCTTCAGACTGAATGAAGAGGAGGGGAGGGGGAGGGGGAGGGGTACTGGAAGGAGAGTGGATGGCGGGACTGAGCAAGGCAAATGACAATTGGATCACAAAGGGAATCTGTGTAGGAAAGAATTGCAGATGCTGATTTACACTAAAGATAGACAGAAATGTTGGAGTAAGTCAGTGGGTCAGGCAGCATCTCTGGAGAAAAGGAATAGGTGGTGTTTCGGCTCGAGACCCTTCATCAGACTGATTGGGAGACTGATTGATTTGAGCTTGGCCGCTCATTCTTCTGTTTCTTTGTGTCTATTTAAGGAAAAACACATCATGTCAGAGCGCAACGTGCTGCTGAAGAACGTGAAACACCCTTTCTTGGTCGGCCTCCACTACTCCTTCCAGACAGCTGACAAGCTCTACTTTGTCCTCGACTACATCAATGGAGGCGAGGTAAGCCGCCCAGGACTGGCTACAAGGCGAGATATACCATTCCAAGTACCAGCCATCCCTGTCGCAAAGACAGGGTGAGGGGAAGGTGTGAGATTTACTAAGGGATGTGGAGGACACCATTTGTTCAATTCGGTTTAGTTTATTGTCACGTGTACTGAGGTACAGTGAAAAGCTTTTGTAGTTTCTTTCCGTTGACTGGTGCTAACCAGTCAGCAGAAAGACAATATATGATTACCATCGATCCTTTTACAGTGTACAGATACATGATAAGGGAATAACGTTTAGTACAAGGTAAAACCAGCAAAGTCCAATCAATGATAGTCCGAGGGTCACCAATGAGGTAGATAGTAGTTCAGCACTGCTCTCTAATTGTGTAGGATGATTCAGTTGCCTGATAACAACAATTTGGGATCAGTAACTCCAATTATCTAAGAAATGTTACATCTATAAGTGGGCAAGGGGTGGGGTAACATTTCCTCTTATTGTCTATATTCCACTGGGAGGGCAGCTGGATTGTTTTTCCATCCATGTATATTTATTTATTGCTCTTCTTTCTCTAGTTGTTTTATCACCTGCAACGTGAGCGTTGCTTCCTGGAACCTCGTGCCAGATTTTATGCTGCTGAGATTGCCAGTGCTCTGGGATACCTGCACTCCCTCAACATTGTTTACAGGTTGGTAAAGACTCTGCCTTAGGATAGCAGCCCTGCATGCAGAACAATTTGACCCGTGCCCTTTAAATGCTTTGTGCTAGCACGTCTGTGAAACACCAGGGTTTTGGTGGCCTCATGTTTTAAACATTGATATTATTCAACTCACTGAGTTATAAGATTTTGTGTTCGTTCGGATGTTAAGGTAGAACAGTATAGGACAGCACAGGAACAGGCCCTTTGGCCCACAATGTCCGTGCCAAACATGATGCCAAATTAAAGTAATCTCCTCTGCCTGTAGGTGATCCAAATCCCTCCATTCCATGCACATCCATGTGCCTAAAAGCGAATAGTACAAGGATAGGAATGACAGAGCTATTTTACAGTCCCAGCTGCAGCCGTCTCCATTTCGGTCGTCCGCGATCCGATGTCCCTCTCCACGCCTGGCCCTCTTCAGCCCTTGTTGAATGGGGATGAGAGGGAAAGATCAATCGCCCATGATTGGATGGTGGAGTAGACTTGATGGGCCAAATGGCCCACCTCTGCTCCTATGACTTAGGAACATGGACAGGAAAGGTTGAGAGGGATATGGGCCAAATGTTGGAAAGGGATTATTTTAGATGAAGCATTTCGGTCAACATGCATGTTGGGCTGTAGGGCCTTTTGTGCCTCTATGACTCTTAAATGCCACTGTGGTATCCACACACCACCACCCTGAGTGTATTCCAAGTACCCACTACCCATAAAAAAAACATGCTGTGCACATCTTTAAACTTTTCCCCCATCACTTTAAAACAATGCCCTTGAGTCTTTAACATTTCCCCCTGGGAAAAAAAGGTTTTGAATGTCTACCCTATCTCTGGATGTTGATGTGAATGGATTGTAAGCATCTCTTTTCATGTGTTTTATTCTGCAGAGATTTGAAGCCTGAGAATATCTTACTTGATCGCCATGGCCACATTGTTCTAACTGATTTTGGCCTATGTAAAGAGAACATTGAATCAAATGACACAACATGCACTTTCTGTGGCACACCAGAGGTAGGTGTAACATGAGACATTTTTATGGGTTCTTTTCTTTGCTACCCCAACTCTCATTTTTGTTTCAGGTGACATTTTGAGTCAGTAACGTGTTTAGCGTCCACTTACTGCCACCATTGCAGAGCTTGTGACGAAAGGGGAGGAGGGTGGTGGTGGTGGTGGTGTGGGGGGGGGGGGGGGGGGGGGAGGGAGGAGAGAGAGTGTACAATATAAGAAGAAAGATTAGTATGTTGCCATTAAGCCCCTGGCCCCTCTTACGGCTGTAGTTTAAAAAACAAAAAAATCCCAGTTGTGGTCAAGATCAGAGCTGAACTAGCCGTATTGATTTAGTTTGCGGTTTTCCTTTGCTGTCAAATGTGGGTCTCCCCTGGTTTTGAGGAAAGATCTGATACAGTAGTATTAACAGCTGTGTACACACGCCAGCCTACACACATTTGCTGTATTAGTTTCTGTTGGTATCATGTAGCAGGGGCTGCAGAACTAGGAACCAACATGGAATCAAAGCTCTTTAAAGTGGCTCTTTTTAACTAAACGTGAAAGCATTAACCAGCACATGGGCAGCAAAGTGGTCCAGTGGTAGAGACCCAGAACAATCCTGACTGTGGGTGCTGTCTGTGCAGAGTTTGTACGTTCCCCCAGTGGCCATGTGGGTTTGCTCCAGTTTCTTCCCACATTCCCAAGACGTGCAAGTTTGAAGGTAAATTGGCTCCTGCAAATTGTCCCTAGTGCGTAGGATGCGAAAGTGGGATATCATAAAACTGGTGTACGGGTGATCGATGTTCAGCATGGACTCAGTGGGCCGAAGGGCCTGTTTCCATACTGCATCTCTAAACTAAACATGGTTAGAGAAGATTTGTCTGTCTTTATAGTGATTAATTTGTTTATTCTTTCTCTTTGTAAAACAAAACAAGTCATTTAATGTTGCCTTTTCCTTTCTTATCTTCCAGTACTTGGCTCCTGAGGTTTTGCACAAGCAGCCCTATGACCGAACAGTTGACTGGTGGTGTCTGGGTGCCGTTCTCTATGAGATGTTGTATGGATTGGTAAGTCTCATGAGTGCATTATTAACCAACAACAAAAACGCTTCGTTCATTTAGACATTTTGGATTATTATAAATTAATAACGTTTGCTCTCTGCTTTGACGCAGCCTCCATTCTACAGCAGGAACACGGCTGAAATGTACGACAATATTCTGAACAAACCACTTCTGTTGAAACCGAACATCTCCAATGCGGCCAGAGATTTGCTGGAGGGCTTGCTGCAAAAAGACCGGACAAAGCGAATGGGTGCAAAGGAAGACTTTGTAAGTAAACCATTGTTTCTTTTGGGTTTTGGGATTAAGGGAAGGATTTTTGTGATGAAAATCCGTTTGTTGTTTACACCCGGATTACTCTATATTCCTTTTACTTTACATGATCTGATTATGCTCATCCTGAATTATATCAAAATAAACATACTAGAAAATTTCAGGAATCAAATTTTAAACCGTACCAGTTGTGCTCCAACATTTTAAATACCTGACATTGGAACTAGGTAGCTTTAGACAATCAAAAGTTTCTTCTGTTGAAGCTCTTTGGGCTTGACTGTATTGTACTCTTTCTACAGATGGACATCAAGGCTCACATCTTCTTTTCTCCAATAAACTGGGTTGACCTCAATGCTAAGAAATTGACGCCTCCATTTAACCCCAATGTGGTAAGTTTCTAGCTGCTCTCTGAAATGCCTCATAATAATAGAAACATAGGTGCAGGAGTAGGCCATTCGGCCCTTTGAGCCAGCACCACCATTCAATATGATCATGGCTGATCAGTACCCCGTTCCTGCTTACTCCCCTGGATTCTGTTAGTCCTAAGAGTTACATCTAACTCTCTCTTGAATACATCTTGAATAGATATGTACAGTATGATTCTTGATTAGCACGGTGTCAGGGGTTGTGGGGAGAAGGCAGGAGAATGGGGTTGAGAGGGAAAGATAGATCAGCCATGATTGAATGGTGGAGTCGACTTGATGGGCCAAATAGCTTAATATTCTGCCCCAATAACTTATGAACTTATGATTTACACAAATAAATCAGATTGAGTTTGTAATTTCCTTTTTAAATGTGAGGAATTATTTAAAGAATAAATGCCGGCATTGTAATTTTATTTTCTGTAAATTATTATTATTCCAGAGTGGACCTTCTGACCTGCAGCACTTTGACCCAGAGTTCACAGAGGAACCTGTTCCAAACTCAATTGGCCGATCCCCTGATGCTGCTCTGATCACTGCTAGTGTTAAGGAAGCTTCGGAAGCTTTTCTGGGATTTTCCTATGCTCCACCCATTGACTCCTTCCTGTAGTGAATCGTCAAAATGAGTTATCTGATGGTGGTTTACCTCAGCTGAGATCTCTTTTGGATTTACTGCGAAATGGGACTTATCGGGAAGGAAAATTGCGCATACCATTGGCAGCTGCCTGGCCTTCAATTCCATTTCTGAGGCAATGATGGAAGTCTTCAAGGAACACTGGTCGCCAGGTGTGTCGGGGAGAAGGCACTGCTGTGGCGCTGTGTGGCTGCACACTGGAAGAAAGTCCATCTATCAAAAGGGACGCAATAAGAACCTGCTATCATCCCATTATTTCAAGATTCTTCATTTCCACCTGACTTGAATAAGGGTGATGGTTGTCCGAAGACTGTTGGTCCCGCGACATGTGCCTTTTGCAATGAGCAAGGTTGCAGGCATTGGATTGGTCACGTTCAAGTGTTATCCCACAACATGCGGAAATGTCAACACCGCTGGACGTTTGGTTTTGGTAACAGCCGATGAACTTAATATTCGTTCTTTGGTTTAAACTTTGACTTTGGGAGATTTTGTTCGATGCAGCAGGGACTAGGAAGATGAGTTAAATTGTAGATATTATTCCACTAACTTAATCGCTCTTCCTTTCTCCCCGAAGTACATTAAAGAAAACCACATGTGCAAGCAAACGGGAGGCATGCATGCACAGACACATACTCTCGCACATGAACACGTGCACATACACGTGTGTGTGTGTGAGCACACGGGCACATATGCAGATACTAATGGAACATGTACACACATGCACAATCTGAAATGATTCACTATGTTATGCTTGAATCATTGCTGCTAAAGGTAGAATTATGAATTTTGTTTCTAGGACCAAAATGCCCTAAATAAATGTGGAGTCTTGTCTTATAACTTCCAACTGACTTGTGTGTGCTAGAAATCCCATTTGTGCATAAATTATTTTTTTTTTGTGTTCATTGCATTCCAGGTTTAAATGGTTGTCTCATTTCAGCTGCGCATATGTAAAGAAATCTGTTGCTGCACTAGTTTTAATGTGTATATTTAAGACATTACCAATAATGTAAATGGTTTTACTGTATAATAGACTATAATTTTAATTTGGTTTGAAATGTACACATTCCTGAACTAAAGTTGCGTTTGCAATAAAGTAAAACTATTTAAAGAATGTTATTCCCCAGTTTTGTCATGAAGTGTAATTACTGTTTAAAGTTTCAATGCACTCATAATGCTTTATTCAAACAATAGTCCGAAGCAAGTTGGTTAGATATGCTCATGGCTAACTAATTCACATATTCCCAAGGTAACCATCATGTTTAATGCACTTGAATACTTTCCGTGCTTTAGAAGGCCACTTTTATTTTTGCTCTCCACCAATCTATCATTTGTTAGGAGAAGAGTTTTGGATGTGAATATGTGGGAAAGATTTTGACATTGCACAAAAGCAGTTTGAACCCTTGCTGTAATTAAATGAAATTGTCTAGATGATTTACAGAGACATTACTTCACATATCATTAGAAATATTGTTTGGTCAGAGGGCAGTGAGTCTATTAAATTCATTGACACAGAATGCTGTGGAGGCTGTCAATAGACATTTTTAAGGCAGAGATTGCTAGATTCTTAATTAGTAAGGGTGGCAGTGGTTACGGTAAGAGGGCAGGAGAATGAGGTTAAGAGGGAAGGATAGACCAACCATGAATGAATGGCGGAGTAGACTTGATGGGCCGAATGGCTTAATTCTGCTTCTATCACATGAACTTTCAAGGGGAAACTAAAGATTTTGTATTTAAGGGGATGTGGAGTGGTTTGAGGAAGGAATGCTAGTGCTAAGATGGTTGATAATACGGCCTTGGAGGTACAAAGAATGAATTAGAGTGATGCAGCGTGGAAACAGGCTCTTCGGCCCACACCAGCCAACATGTCCCAGCTACACCTATCCTACCTACCCGCATTTGGTCCATATCCCTCCAAATCTGTCCGATCCATGTACCTGTCTAACTGTTTCTTAAATGTTGGAATAGTCTCAGCCTCACCTACCTCCTCTGACAGCTTGTTCCATACATCCACCACCCTTTGTGTGGAAAAAGTTACCCCTCAGATTCCTATGAAATCTTCTTTCTCCACCTTAAACCTATGTCCTCTGGTCCCTGATTCACCTACACTAGGCAAAGGACTGCATCTACCCGATGTATTCCTCTCATGATTTTATACATTTTATGGAGGTGCATTAAAAGCTTTAGCCACTACCAATGATGAACACAACACCACTGAAGTTTGCAATAATAAAACCAGTGGTTCACACCGCTTCTTTGAGGGAGGAAATGTGCTGTCATGCGCTCTGGCCCATGACTCCAGATGCAATGATGTGATTGATTCACAATGAGAACAGCAAGCAACTCAGTTCAGGGACAGATAGGGACGAGTGAAAGTGCAGAGCTTGTTAGCAGTGTCCATTCCCAGAAAATGAATAATTCAACAATTACCCCAAGATTCAATTTATTCTGCGATCTAAGAAAGTACAAGATGAAATAAATGACCTTAATGATTTAAGAAACTTGATAGGTTTTATGGAATAATAGTCATGCAGCGTGGAACCAGGCCCTTTAGCTCAATTTGCCCACACTGACCAACTACACTAGTCCCACCTGCCTGCATTCGGCCCACTAAACCTTTCGTATCCACGTACCTGTCTAAATGTTTCTTAAACAATGCAATAGTACTTGCCTCAATTACCTCCTCAGGAAGTTCGTTCCATACACCCACCAACCTTTGTGCAAAAAAGTGACCCCTAAGTTCCTATTAAATCTTTCACCCCCCTGCCCCCTCCCCTCACCTTAAACCTTAAACTCTTGTTCTCGATTCCCTTACTCTAGGCAAGAGACTCGGGGACAGATACGGACAGTTTTCAGTTTCAGTGGGACTGTTTGCTTCAACCAAATGTTAAAACTGGAGAAATTAAGAGGACAGACTCAAGGAAATTTCCAATTTAAGGAAGAATATTGTTATATTACGTTAATGAGAGCTGGCCCTTTGGAATATTTACTTTCCAGGTGCACGAAGTTGTACAGCCATGTCGATCCACGTGGGAGTAGATGTGCTTATCTCAGCAATAATGAATACCCTCAGAGATATTGAGTTATGTTGTCTAGTGTTGGTGCTTCCTGCTAATATCAACCAAAATATTGCAAACACAAAAATAAAGTTGTGATCACAACCTTCAAGTGACTGCCAATGTGTTA
Source organism: Amblyraja radiata (assembly GCF_010909765.2). Taxonomy (NCBI): domain Eukaryota; kingdom Metazoa; phylum Chordata; class Chondrichthyes; order Rajiformes; family Rajidae; genus Amblyraja; species Amblyraja radiata. Next base: position 30,978,269 of record NC_045960.1, on the reverse strand, counting down.
AAAGCAGCATCTCGTAGTACTTCAGAATAGTGGAATAGCAAAATAGAAATATCAGTGTAAACAAAGTCACTCAGGAAGAGAATAGTAGGAAATTGGGAGTGTGCGTAGGATGGCTGGAATTTTTGAATTCCTTTGTGGTCTCACTTTACATAAAAGTCCAGTCTTCAGATTTATTTACTGAGCATATTTGGAACCAGTGATAAACATTGCAATGAACCAGATTCCACAATGCCGTCTTTGATCAGCCCAACTGGTTGTAGACTAATAAATGTACCTTTATTAACCTTTGGTTTAAGAGCTTCTATACTATTGGGTTAACATGTCACATGACACATGGTCTGATCATTGGATAATCCACTGGTATATCAAACATCTTTAATCAAAACAATGAGGAGAAACCTGTAAAAGCCTCCAGTTAATTAATAGTCTCCACAGTTTAAATGTCGATTTACAACCAATATCAGATGATTTGTCTGATCATCTTTTCTATGGATCTATTTCTCCTTGAATCATAGTTGTGTAAGCATCACTTATAACACATATGGCCGATCATAAATAATGAGATTCTATTGGCAGCGGTAGAATTGCTGAGTTTTCGCGCCAGAGACCCAGGTTCGATCCTGACTACCGGTACTGCCTGTACGGAGTTTGTACATTCTCCCTGGGACTGCTTGGGTTTTGTCCAAGTGCTCCGGTTTTCTACCACACTCCAAAGCCGTGCACGTTTGTAGGTTAATTGGCTTTGGTAAAAAAAAAAGGAAATTGCCCCTAGTGTTAGTAGACAGGGATCGCTGGTCGGCACGGACTCGATGGGCCAAAGGGCCTGTTTCCACGCTGCATCTCCAAACTGAACTAAACAAAACTATTGGTATAGATGTTCGCTCGGAGAATGGTGGGTGCCGAGAGGGCACTGCAGAAGGTGGTGGTGAAGGCAGATACAATAGTGCCATTTAAGAGGATTTTTGGATATGCAGGGAATGGAAGGATGTAGGCAAAGGAGATTAGTTTAACTTGGCATCATGTTTGGCACGGACATTATGGGCTGAAGGGTCTGTCCTTCCATTGTACTACTCCTTGTTCTATGATTTAGTTGCCCTTGGGCAGACTTAGGAGAAACCTTTTACTTCATGTAAGTGCACCGAGCTCTGGACTCACAGATGGCACCAGAGTGAATTCTATTGCTAAAGCATATGAAAATGTTACCGTGCAGATAAAGTGTCACAAAACATAAGAATACTCTGAAATGTATGGTTTTGGATAATCACATGGAGAGCAATGCCCAAGAAGTATTTAAAGGCAAGAACATATGTGAAAGGGGGAGAGGGGGGGGGGGGGGGAGAAAGAGCTAGTAAGATAGGATGACATAAAGTGAAGTGGAAGGAGGCCACAGAAGGCTGTGGAGGCCAAGTCAGGGATATTTTTAAGGCAGCGATAGATAGAATTTTGATTAATACAGATGTCAGAGGTTATGAGAAGGCCAGAGAATGGGATTAGGAGGGAGAGATAGATCAGCCATGATTGATTGGCGGAGTAGACTTTATGCGCCGAATGGCCCAATTCTACTCCTATCCCTTATGACCATATACCCTTCTGACCTTATGAGGCATGTGTGACATACCTTTGGACCAGTACAAACCTTTGGGCTGAATGGCCTATTTCTGTGTCTAAAATCTCAAAACCTCTGCAATATGTATTCTGGTGTGCAATTGCTTACATTAGTTTTACTGCAATCATCTGCTATGAAAAATTGTACTTTTTCACAAATAAAAATCCGATAAACAAATGAGAAAACTGCTGTGTCTTTGACATTTTTGATTAGTACAGAGGTTATGAGGAGAAGGCAGGAGAATGGGGTTAGGAGGGAGCAATGGACCAGCCATGATTGAATGGCAGAGTAGACTTGATGGGCCGATTGGCCCAATTCTTCTCCTATCCCTTATGACCATATGACCTTATGAGGCATGTGTGACATACCTTTGGATCAGTACCCTTCAGCCCAACTCACCCATACCCATGAAGATGTCTACCAAGAGCCAGTCCCATTTGCCTGCACTGGCCCCATATATCGCTAAACCTTTCCCATTTATCAATCTAAATGTCTTTGAAATGCTATAATTGTACCTGCCTCTACCACTTCGTCTGGCAGCTTGTTTGATATATCCACCATAATGGACTAAATTATTTTGGATCTCTTCTGCAAATCCATAAGGTATGTTTGAGGTTCTACCGCAACTCAACACCTTCCTGGCTTGATGAATTCCAAAGATTTTAAACCCTTGAGTGAATGTATTCCTTATCACAGTCCCAAGTGGTTCACTTCTCATCCAAAGACGATGTTGTCATGTTCATGATTCACTAGAGAGTGAACAATGTGAATGGCATTCTGTGGTTTGACAGGTGATCTTTATTAACGATATGTTCCTGAAGCAGGGACTAAGAAGATAAAACTGCACAAAGTGCTGGAGTAGCTCAGCAGGTCAGGCTGCATCCCTGGAGAACATGAATAGGTGACCTTACGGGTCTAAATCCTTCTTCAGACTGAAAACTCCCAACCTGAAACGTCACCTGTCCATGTTCTCTAGGGATGGTGCTTGACCCACTGAGTTACTCCAGCACCTTGTATCTTTTTGTGTAAACCAGCATCTGAGAGTGGAAGTGCAAATTATTTTCTTGACTGATAATCTTATTAGTAGAATTCCTCAATTAGTAGTTCCTCAACCTCACTGTATTATCATTATATTCTTACAATGACTTTGAAATACTTAAATTTTAATTTATGAAATTAAAAGTACAATAACAATTAAACAATTTTTAAAGAATAAAGAACATCAATGTACATTAGTTGGCAGCAAATGGTAGTTTTCCCCCGAGCTAATACTGCCATCTTGTGGTTTACAATTTTCACATTGCACACCTCCATCCAACTCTATGAGCGTCTGTTGTAGCCTTTTCAATTCTGATGAGGGGTCTTCAAACGGATTCATTAACTTTGATTGTCTTCACATAGAAGTGGCCTGACCTGTTGAGTGTTTTTTTCTACATTTTCTCCTTTAGCTTTAGCCATCAGATGTATTGTGGATGTGAGCCCTAGAGCCAGCAATTTTGACCGGTTCCAGTAGATTTAATAGTAATGGTATCGGAGCTATCATTTTTTTAAAACCGTTTTCTGTTTGGTATCATCATGTGATTGAAAGATTCTTGATTTAAACTTTGATCTGTGCTCGACGTCTACTAGGTTTAGGTTAATTATGGTCACACCTACCGAGGTATAATGAAAAGTTTTTTTTACATACTATCCAATACTATATATAAATGTAATTAAGCCAAACCCAGCACAATAGGTAGAGCAAAGGGAGAGATACAGCTTACCGAATATAGTTCTCAGCGCTGTAGCACACCTGTTCCAGAGATAAAGTCCAATGTCTTCGGTGGGGGAGAGGTGAGTCGGACAGTAGCCTAATGTATGAAAGGACCATTCAGAAGTCTGATAAAAGAGGAGAAGAAACTGTTCCTGAATCTGGTGGTGTTCAAGCTGTATTTTCCGCACGGTGGGAGTAGGGAGAAGGAGGAATGACCAGTGTGGGACGTCTTTGCTTATGGGGCTGCTTTTCCAAGTTTACGTGAAGTGTAGATGGAGTCAATGGTGGGGATTGTGGACTGTATGATGGACTAGGTTACATCCACTGCTCTACAATTACTTGTGATCTTGGGTACTGTTCCCAAACTAAGCTATGATACAACCCGACCATATGCTTTTTATGGAGTATCTGTAGAAATTTATGCAATTGATATTTTGAATTTCCACAGTATCCAGAGGAAGTAGAAGTCTTGGTGTGCCTTCTTGACTGTCACTTGTAGCAGGTAGGACAGAGTGCACGTTAACCCAGGAGTGACCATTTCTGTTTTTAGATATTGCTTATAAATTCTTAGTTGCAGCCATCCAGCACTGCAGCTTTTGGTAAAAGTACTCATTAAAAATACTTTTGGATAGGCATATGAATATGCAGGGATTGGAGTGATATGGATTATGCGGGCAGTAGTTCTGTAGTTCCCTGTATCTAAATAGGGTGGATTTGTCTGATTGTCCAATCCTACACATTGATATCTGTTAAAACTGACCTGTAAAGTCCATAGCTGTATTTGGATGTACTATGGACTTCAGTTTTTGCTCTATTGCGGTTATTAATTTATTGCATTTTTGATTATTAGATATTTATCTGTATGTTATTACATTTGCATGCACCAAGTAAGAATTTTATTATTGTGTTGTCAGTACAGATGACAATCAAACACACTTGACTCCCACACTCAAACGAAGTACAGGTTTGTAGGTTAATTGCTTTGGTAAAATTGTAAATGCCCCCTAGTGTGTGTGGGATAGCGTTAGTGTGCGGGGATTGCTGGTCGGGGCAGACTCAGTGGGCCAAAGGGCCTGTTTCCACGCTGTATCTCTAAAATAAACTAAAACATTGCTTTTGCACAAATGAACAAGAAATTGCTGACAGCCAGCCTGATGCCAAAAGAAATACATATAGCGAGTGCTGCTTTCTGTAAATATACACATCCATTAAATACTGACTTCTAATGAATGTCCGTCCTTACAACTACTGCATGTAACATTTTCGAAAATGTGAGAGTAAAATATGTGAGGTGTAGGTCTTTAAGTATGAATAGTCAATGTTTCAATGATTTCAGTCAGTACCCCATCAGTATGAAATGGCAACACCACTGCCTCCTCAATAACCAATGGCACAAGAGCACCTCAAGGCTATATGCTCAGTCCCCTGCTCTGCTCACTCTATACCCATGGCTGTGTAGCCAGATACGACTCCAATGATGATAGCACTGTTGTTGGACGAATAATGGTAATGCTGAGTCAGAAGTCAGGAGGGTGATTGAAAATCTGATTGAATGGTGCCAGAACTAGTAACTTGCTCTCAACGTCAGCAAGACAATGGAGGTGATTTTTGACTTCAGAATGGGAAAGCTGATGATTCACAAACATGTCTTCATCAGCAGGATGGCAGTTGGCAGGACAGCTTCAAGGTCCTTGGCGTATATATCTCTGAGGACCTGTCCTAGGCCCAACACTTTGATGCCATCACAAATAAACTACAGCATTCCTCTATTTATTTCCAAGATTGAGGAGATTTGGTCTATCAATGAACACTCTATTGAACTTCTACAGGTGTATGGGAGAGTGCATGCGTCTGAAGAAGGGTCTCGACCCGAAACATCTCCCATTCCTTCTCCCCAGAGTTGCTGCCTGTCCCGCTAAGTTACTCCAGCATTTTGTGTCTACCTGTGGTTGCATCACAACCTGGTTCGGCAACTTGAACGCTTGGGAACAAAGTAGGCTACAGAGAGAGGTAGACATTTTGCCCAGTCCCATCGCATATACTGATCTCCTCACCATCAAAAAGGTTTACAGGAGGTGCTGCCTTCAAAAGACGGTCACTATCATCCTAGGCCCACACCACTCTGGCACAACTCTCATCTTACTATTACATCGGAAAGGAGGTGCAGGAGCCTGAAAACCCTGTCCCAGGTTCAAGAATAGATTCTTCCCAGTATCTGTTAGGCTCTCGAACACTACATAACATTGAATTACAGGAACAATTATATTATATGGATTGTATATTTGGATGTACTATGGACTTCAGTTTTTGCTCTATTGCGGTTATTAATTTATTGCATTTTTGATTATTAGATATTTATCTGTATGTTATTACATTTGCATGCACCAAGTAAGAATTTTATTATTGTGTTGTCAGTACAGATGACAATCAAACACACTTGACTCTCTCACTTTGCATTAAAGTTCAGCTTGGAGACTGAACATGCTCAGTTCAGTGAATAACTGAAATGTCATATTAGCACCATCTAGTGGACACCGTATAGAATAAAATGAGTGAAAGACCTTAGTAATGCATTCATACACAGCTCAATCTTTTCCAAAGGCATAATTTAACACAATGTGACTCCCCTCCTGCCTCCCCTAGACTTTTTTTTGTTTTAGGGTATGTAAAACATCAATATATAACTATGAGACAAAGATGCCCACAAATGGTTATTAAATAATCTGAGGTTCAGCAGTGTGAGGGCACTGGAGACTCTATAATCGTGCCCACCTTCAAGAAGATGATTGCTTGAGACAACAACAGAGGGTTTTCACAGATTAGTTTTAATTTTTTAGTTGTTGCAACGTGGAAACAGGCCCTTCGGCCGACCGAGTCTGCGCCGACCAATGGGCACCCGTTTACTACTTCGTTGTTATCTCACTTTCGCATCCTACACACACGGGGACATTTACAGGAGCCAATTAACCTACAAATCCGCATGCCTTTGGAATGCGGGAGGAACCCGGAGCACCCGGAAAAATCCCACGCGGTCACAGGGAGAACGTCCAAACTCCGTACAGGCAGCACCCATAGTCTGGGTCGATCTGGTCTGTAAGGCAGCAACTCTACCGCTGCGCCACTGTGCCACCCTGATGTCTGCCACAGGGATTATCATTGATGTATGGCCCGGTGAATTATTCCCTGTTAAAGCCAAACGCTGATGGTTGGATCTCAGCTGCCATTACAACCAGTTATGCTTTGTAGTATTTTGCTGCCCACCATAGTCTACCGTGTGTACTATGCAATATTACAGACAGCACCTTCCGGATCTGTTCGCTGCTACAAATTCAACTTTAAAAATAATTCATAGATATCACAGCTATACTGGTGTTTAGTTACCATCTCCAATTGCCCCAGAACTGAGGAGCCATTAAGAGTTGATCACATTGAATGGTCTGGTCACCTTTCAATTAGAGCAGGTCAGAATAGCAGATTTCCTTAGAACATAGAACAGTATAGCACAGACAAAACAGACCCTTCATCTAAAAATGTTCGTACCTATCATGATGCCAGGATAAAGTAATCTCAGTCAGCATATGTCATATCCCCACCATTCTTTCCACATCCATGTGCCTATCTAAAAATCTCATTAAATGCCACTATTGAATCTGCCTCCTCCACCACTACCCTTGGCAGCACGTTTCAGGCACTCGCCACTCTCTGTGTAAAAAATTCCTCCATATATCCCCTTTAAATGTTGCCCCTCTCACCATGAAGCTATGCCCCTAAGTCTTTGGCATTCTTTGAAGACCATTAGTGAACCAGATGGGTTTTCATAACGGTCCAGTAGTTCCCTGACTATGGTTACTGAAATCAGCTACTTGTTTCAACTTACATAGAAACATAGAAACATAGAAATTAGGTGCAGGAGTAGGCCATTCGGCCCTTCGAGCCTGCACCGCCATTCAATATGATCATGGCTGATCATCCAACTCAGTATCCCGTACCTGCCTTCTCGCCATACCCTCTGATCCCCTTAGCCACAAGGGCCACATCTAACTCCCTCTTAAATATAGCCAATGAACTGGCCTCGACTACCCTCTGTGGCAGAGAGTTCCAGAGATTCACCACTCTCTGTGTGAAAAAAGTTCTTCTCATCTCGGTTTTAAAGGATTTCCCCCTTATCCTTAAGCTGTGACCCCTTGTCCTGGACTTCCCCAACATCGGGAGCAATCTTCCTGCATCTAGCCTGTCCAACCCCTTAAGAATTTTGTAAGTTTCTATAAGATCCCCTCTCAATCTTCTAAATTCTAGAGAGTATAAACCAAGTCTATCCAGTCTTTCTTCATAAGACAGTCCTGACATCCCAGGAATCAGTCTGGTGAACCTTCTCTGCACTCCCTCTATGGCAATAATGTCCTTCCTCAGATTTGGAGACCAAAACTGTACGCAATACTCCAGGTGTGGTCTCACCAAGACCCTGTACAACTGCAGTAGAACCTCCCTGCTCCTATACTCAAATCCTTTTGCTATGAAAGCTAACATACCATTCGCTTTCTTCACTGCCTGCTGCACCTGCATGCCCACTTTCAATGACTGGTGTACCATGACACCCAGGTCTCGCTGCATCTCCCCTTTTCCTAGTCGGCCACCATTTAGATAATAGTCTGCTTTCCTGTTTTTGCCACCAAAATGGATAACCTCACATTTATCCACATTATACTGCATCTGCCAAACATTTGCCCACTCACCCAGCCTATCCAAGTCACCTTGCAGTCTCCTAGCATCCTCCTCACAGCTAACACTGCCCCCCAGCTTAGTGTCATCCGCAAACTTGCAGATATTGCCTTCAATTCCCTCATCCAGATCATTAATATATATTGTAAATAGCTGGGGTCCCAGCACTGAGCCTTGCGGTACCCCACTAGTCACTGCCTGCCATTGTGAAAAGGACCCGTTTACTCCTACTCTTTGCTTCCTGTTTGCCAGCCAGTTCTCTATCCACATCAATACTGAACCCCCAATGCCGTGTGCTTTAAGTTTGTAAACTAATCTCTTATGTGGGACCTTGTCGAAAGCCTTCTGGAAGTCCAGATACACCACATCCACTGGTTCTCCCCTATCCACGCTACTAGTTACATCCTCGAAAAATTCTATAAGATTCGTCAGACATGATTTACCTTTTGTAAATCCATGCTGACTTTGTCCAATGATTTCACCACTTTCCAAATGTGCTGCTATCCCATCTTTAATAACTGACTCTAGCAGTTTCCCCACTACCGATGTTAGACTAACTGGTCTGTAATTCCCCGTTTTCTCTCTCCCTCCCTTCTTAAAAAGTGGGGTTACGTTTGCTACCCGCCAATCCTCAGGAACTACTCCAGAATCTAAAGAGTTTTGAAAGATTATTACTAATGCATCCACTATTTCTGGAGCTACTTCCTTAAGTACTCTGGGATGCAGCCTATCTGGCCCTGGGGATTTATCGGCCTTTAATCCATTTAATTTACCCAACACCACTTCCCGGCTAACCTGGATTTCACTCAATTCCTCCAACTCCTTTGACCCGCGGTCCCCTGCTATTTCCGGCAGATTATTTATGTCTTCCTTAGTGAAGACGGAACCAAAGTAGTTATTCAATTGGTCCGCCATATCCTTGTTCCCCATGATCAACTCACCCGTTTCTGACTGCAAGGGACCTACATTTGTTTTAACTAATCTCTTTCTTTTCACATATCTATAAAAACTTTTGCAGTCAGTTTTTATGTTCCCTGCCAGTTTTCTTTCATAATCTATTTTTCCTTTCCTAATTAAGCCCTTTGTCCTCCTCTGCTGGTCTCTGAATTTCTCCCAGTCCTCCGGTATGCTGCTTTTTCTGGCTAATTTGTACGCATCATCCTTCGCTTTGATACTATCCCTGATTTCCCTTGTTATCCACGGATGCACTACCTTCCCTGATTTATTCTTTTGCCAAACTGGGATGAACAATTTTTGTAGTTCATCCATGCAGTCTTTAAATGTCTTCCATTGCATATCCACCGTCAACCCTTTTAGAATTAATTGCCAGTCAATCTTGGCCAATTCACGTCTCATACCCTCAAAGTTACCTTTCTTTAAGTTCAGAACCATTGTTTCTGAATTAACAATGTCACTCTCCATCCTAATGAAGAACTCAACCATATTATGGTCACTCTTGCCCAAGGGGGCACGTACAACAAGACTGCTAACTAACCCTTCCTCATTACTCAATACCCAGTCTAAAATAGCCTGCTCTCTCGTTGGTTCCTCTACATGTTGATTTAGATAACTATCCCGCATACATTCCAAAAAATCCTCTTCCTCAGCACCCCTGCCAATTTGATTCACCCAATCTATATGTAGATTGAAGTCACCCATTATAACGGTTTTGCCTTTGTCGCACGCATTTCTAATTTCCTGTTTGATACCATCTCCAACTTCACTACTACTGTTAGGTGGCCTGTACACAACACCCACCAGCGTTTTCTGCCCCTTAGTGTTTCGCAGCTCTACCCATACCGATTCCACATCCTCCAAACTAATGTCCTTCCTTTCCATTGCGTTAATCTCCTCTCTAACCAGCAACGCTACCCCACCTCCTTTTCCTTTCTGTCTATCCCTCCTGAATATTGAATATCCCTGGATGTTCAGCTCCCAGCCTTGGTCACCCTGAAGCCATGTCTCCGTGATCCCAACTATATCATAGTCATTAATAGCTATCTGCACATTCAACTCATCCACCTTATTACGAATGCTCCTTGCGTTGAGACACAAAGCCTTCAGGCTTGTTTTTACAACACTCTTACCCCTTATACAATTATGTTGAAAAGTGGCCCTTTTTGATTTTTGCCCTGGTTTTGTCTGCCTGCCACTTTTACTTTTCACCTTGCTACCTATTGCTTCTACCTTCATTTTACACCCCTCTGTCTCTACGCTCACACATTTAAGAAACCCTTTCCCTTTAACTCCATCCTCCACTATCCCATTCGACACCCCACCCCCCTTATTCAGTTTAAAACCACCCGTATAGCAGTGGCAAACCTGCCTGCCAGAATGCTGGTCCCACACCTGTTAAGATGCAATCCGTCCCTTTTGTACAGTTCCCCCTTACCCCAAAACAGATCCCAGTGATCTAAGAATCTAAATCCCTGCCCCGTGCACCAGTTCCTCAGCCACACGTTCAGGTCCCGTATCTCCCTGTTCCTGCTCTCGCCAGCACGAGGAACTGGAAGCAAACCGGAGATAACAACCCTGGACGTCCTGCTTTTCAGCATTTTTCCGAGCTCTCTAAAGTCACGTTGCAGAATATTCATCCCCTTCTTTCCGACATCGTTTGTGCCGACATGCACTACCACTTCCGGATGTTCACCTTCGCCCTTGAGGATTTTCTGCACTCTGTCCGTGACATCCTGGATCCTGGCACCAGGAAGGCAGCACACCATCCTCGCATCCCGTCTGTTGCCGCAGAAACCCCTGTCCGTACCTCTCACAATGGAGTCTCCTACTACAATGGCGTTGCCTGCCTTAGGCCTTTTTGGTTTTGGCTCAACAGCCCTATTCGCATCACAAGCCAGTCCGCCGCCCAGTGTAAACACCTCTTCTGTCCCGACAGCTTCTAAGTGGGTGAACCTGTTCACAAGAGGTACAACCCCCGGGGACGTTGGCATTCCATGCTTCCCTCCCGTTCTCACTGTCTCCCACCTTCTCTCTTCCAGTACCTTAGGTGTAACAATCGTACTGTAGGACTTGTCGAGGAACGACTCCGTTTCTCGGACGAACCGGAGGTCATCCACTTGCTTCTCCAGTTCCCCAACACGGCCCTTCAGGAGCTCTACCTGGATGCACTTTTCGCATTTGTAGCAGCCAGAGGCACCAGCGGTGTCCTTGACCTCCCACATACTGCAAGCATCACACTGAATCAGCTTGCCTGACATCTCCTTCTTTCGTCTTTCCCTCTGCAGTGTTTTGCGTAGTCTCCTCTCCTCAGCCTCCTCGCCGAAGACTCTCGAGCCAAAGACTCACACTTTTCTCACAGGACACTTCACTCACAAGGCCGCTCACTCACTGCCGCTCCCTAAGAGCAGTCTTACTTAAATTGACTGATAAATTGCCTGATTTACCAATTTACAAACTTCTCTCCTCCCACTTGGGCTAGAGCCAATCAGTCGTATCTCTTGCTAATCTCCTCCTGCTGCTGCTGTTGTTGTTGCTCCCAAAGCTACAGCAGTTCTGAGTCAAGTCTGCCTGTCCTTGACCTGTACTTAAACTGTTTTCACTTCTCTCCTCCCACTTGGGCTAGAGCCAATCAGTCGTATCTCTTGCTAATCTCCTCCTGCTGCTGCTGTTGTTGTTGCTCCCAAAGCTACAGCAATTCTGAGTCAAGTCTGCCTGTCCTTGACCTGTACTTAAACTGTTTTCACTTCTCTCCTCCCACTTGGGCTAGAGCCAATCAGTCGTATCTCTTGCTAATCTCCTCCTGCTGCTGCTGTTGTTGTTGCTCCCAAAGCTACAGCAATTCTGAGTCAAGTCTGCCTGTCCTTGACCTGTACTTAAACTGTTTTCACTTCTCTCCTCCCACTTGGGCTAGAGCCAATCAGTCGTATCTCTTGCTAATCTCCTCCTGCTGCTGCTGTTGTTGTTGCTCCCAAAGCTACAGCAATTCTGAGTCAAGTCTGCCTGTCCTTGACCTGTACTTAAACTGTTTTCACTTCTCTCCTCCCACTTGGGCTAGAGCCAATCAGTCGTATCTCTTGCTAATCTCCTCCTGCTGCTGCTGTTGTTGTTGCTCCCAAAGCTACAGCAATTCTGAGTCAAGTCTGCCTGTCCTTGACCTGTACTTAAACTGTTTTCACTTCTCTCCTCCCACTTGGGCTAGAGCCAATCAGTCGTATCTCTTGCTAATCTCCTCCTGCTGCTGCTGTTGTTGTTGCTCCCAAAGCTACAGCAATTCTGAGTCAAGTCTGCCTGTCCTTGACCTGTACTTAAACTGTTTTCACTTCTCTCCTCCCACTTGGGCTAGAGCCAATCAGTCGTATCTCTTGCTAATCTCCTCCTGCTGCTGCTGTTGTTGCTCCCAAAGCTACAGCAATTCTGAGCCTGTCCCACATGCAATTTTTCAGGCGACTGTCAGAGTTGAACACACACACATCGCTTCCTTCACCAGCCCGTTATGCAGGCGGGGGACAGGGCAAGCAGGGGGAGAGGGTGGAGTAGGAGTGGAGACAACTTTTAAGAAGCCAGAGATACACGGCTGTGAAGCTCGGCGGACATTAACATTACCGGTCGGTTATTCTGGGTTCTGAAAACTACTGCTTACATTATTTTTCCCCAATGAGCCAATGAGATTCACTGGTCAGCACCGGCTACAACCTACAAGAAACTTCGACCTCCTGGCGACCCACTAGGACCTCCTGGCGACCCACCTACAGCACGAGAATTCTCGCTACTCTCCATGGCGGCTTCATTCTGGTCGCCGCTAATTTTTCAACATGTTCCCGCATCCCAGAATACGGGGACTCCTCACAACCATGAAGGCGACCGCATAGTCTCCTGCAGTCGCCTAAAAACCCGCCTACATGGGACAGGACCATTAATGTTTCATTTGACTACTTGAATTTAAATTCCCCAGCCTGTCACAGTGGGATTCACGTTCATATCTTTGGGTCATTGGACCAGAACTCTAGCTGCTTCCCTTCTCCATAAATCCTTTAGTTTCAGAGACAACTTGATTTCACTCTAGATCCGTGGGTACTGAGGTGACTGATGAAGCCAATGTGAGACTGATGTGGCCAATGTGAGTGTTTGGCACTAGAGGGCAAGAGGAAACAGTAGGGCAGGCTGGTGAATTGGCAGGTTTGTAGAATAGTACAGCACAGGAACAGGCCCTTCAGGCCAAAATGACTGTACCGAACATGATGCCCAGATAAACTAATCTCATCCGTATGCAGATGATCCATATGCCTCCATTCCCTACAATGAGATTGTGAGGTACTATGCTTCTGTCATTTATCGAGTGAAATTCCCTTTTCTGAAATTTCCTTTCTGAAATCTTTCTTTCCTGAAATTTCCTTTTCTGAGCAGTAGTGGGTCAGGAATTCTGAGCAACTGGTGGAGATGAGACATGGTTTTGAAGAGCTTTTGAGGATGACTTGAATATTTTCTTCGGTTCAACTGGTAACTCTTCCTGTAACAATGTCACACACCATGCCTCCAAACACTTGCGACTTGTTGCAGACTTGTCCCCTGAGCTATTAGGAGTTACACCTGCATTTAATCTGCTCCCCTAATCTATCACTTGGTATAAATACCTGAGATCATCACCAATTGGGTGCCGACTAATCAGTTCTGCATTCTGTCGGTTCAATAGCAGTTCTGAGTTCTGTCGGTTCCAGGTCTATATCTTTCGGTTCCATTCGCATTTGGATTTTGGGTTTTCTTCAGTACATCTTGGTGATCCTGCATTCGAGTATTTTTCATTTCTGAGGCTGCTGACAGATTGGTCGGCCAGTATGGATTCGGCAGGCAATTCTGATCAGCCTGACCGGAGTCTTGGGGCTCCCAGTTCCGAACCTGAGGATTTACTGGCTCGGTTGTGCAGAACCGTTCAACTTCAAGGATACACTCTTGGCGCCCATGAGGCACAAATAGACCAACTTCTGCAGCTGTACAGGGCCCACATCTGGAGTATTGTGTGCAGTTTTGGTCTCCAAATTTGAAGAAGGACATCCTCGCTAATGAGGGAGTGCAGCGTAGGTTCACAAGGTTAATTCCCGGGATGGCGGGATGTCATATGTTGATAGAATGGAGCGGCTGGGCTTGTACACTCTGGAATTTAGAAGGATAAGAGGGGATCTTATTGAAACATAAGATTATTAAGGGTTTGGACACGCTAGAGGCAGGAAACATGTTCCCAATATTGGGGAAAGTCAAGAACCAGGGGCCACAGTTTAAGAATAAGGGGTAAGCCATTTAGAACAGAGATGATGAAAAGCTTTTTCACACAGAGTTGTGAGTGTGGAATTCTCTGCCTCAGAGGGCGGTGGAGGCCGGTTCTCTGGATAATTTCAAGAGAGAGTTAGATATGGCTCTTAAAGATAGCAGAGTCAGGGGATATGGGGAGAAGGCAGAAACGGGGTATTGATTGTGGATGATCAGCCATGATCACATTAAATGGAGGTGCTGGCTCGAAGGGCCGAATGGCCTACTCCTGCACCTATTGTCTAGTGTCTATGGTCTATAGGTACGCTTTGGAGACATGCTTTTGAAACTTAATGCTCTGGGGCAGATGATATCTTCATAGATATCACTGTTGCTCGGAAATTTCTGATTCCCACTGTTAAAGTAGAAAAGCCCCGCCAAGGCAGTGCACTTGATGGAGGAATAATTGGTATGGCTTCACTCTCTACTCTCCCTCTAAACTGTGTGTTAATAGAAACCACAGGGAGAGAATTCAGTTGCTCTGCTAAATTCACCTCATGTCCCTGTCGTTCCGGGTCGGCCTTGGCTGACTACACACAATCCAACCGTAGACTGGTCCACAGGCAAGATCTCCACTTGGGGAGAGGATTGTCTCATTAATTGTCTTTGCCCCGCTTGTCCTCCCCTCACCTCTGTGTCTGTTGCTCCTAGTGACAAGTCTGACCTGTTCAAAGTACCATCCAAGTATCATGACCTGAAAGAGGTCGTCTGCAAGTCCCGAGCCACCTCTTTACCTCCTCACCGCCCTTATGATTGTGCCATTGACTTATTATCCGGTACCTCTCCACCCCGCGTTTGTCTGTACTCGCTCTCTGCTCCTGAGACCAACGCCAAGGAGAGATACATTTCGGAGTCTCTGGCAGCTGGTTTAATTCGTCCATCCTCCTCTCCCGCCGGGGCTGGATTTTTCTTTGTGAGTGGCGACAACAACACAGTTCGCTCTTGCATTGACTATCGAGGCCTGAATGACATCACTGTCAAAAACCGTTACCCCTTGCCACTCATCTCCTCTGTCTCCAACTGCCTGCAGCGTGCCACCATGTTTACCAAGCTGGATCTATGCAATGGCTACTATTTGGTTTGCATCAAGGAAGGAGATGAGTGGAAGACAGCTTTCAACACACCCAGCTAGCATTACGAGTACTTCGTAATGCCCTTCGGCCTGACCAACGCCCCGGCTGTCTTCCAGGCTCTGGTCAATGATGTGCTCTGGGACGTACTGAACAGGCTTGCCTTTGTTTACCTGGATGACATCCTCGTCTACTCTGGCTCTGCATTGGAACATACCCGCCATGTTCGTCTCGTCCTGCAGCGGCTATGGGAGAGCCAACTGTTCGTCAATGCAGAGAAATGTGAGTTCCAGCAGCCCATGGTGCCCTTCATGGGATACATCCTCTGCTGGCCATGTCGAGATGGATCCAAGAAAGGTGAGAGCAGTGGTAGATTGGCCTGAGCCTACCAGACGGAAGGAGCTACAATCACAGTTCGCAATGCCTAGCGTCATCACCTCGATCCTGGTTCGGAACCCCCAAATAAGTTGTTTGTCCCGGTCTCCGCCTGCTCTGAAGTACTCCAGTGGGCCCATTAATCTAATCTCGCCTGTCATACTGGCGGTGGCCGCACCCTCTACCTGCTGCGCCAGCGGTTCTGGTGGCCCACCGTGGAGGCCGACACCTGGTCCTGTGCCTGTGCACAGAATAAGACGTCCCGTCAGTCTCCCTCTGTTCTCCTTCATCCCCTGCCTGTTCCCCGCCGTTCCAGTCCCACATCACCCTGGACTTCATCACCGGCTTGCCGCCGTCCAAGGGTAATACGGTTATTCTTATCATTGTGGACCGTTTCTCCAAGGTTGCTCAATTCCTTCCTCTTCGTAAGCTCCCATCTGTTGTAGAACTCGCTCACCTAATCGTAAACCAGGCCATCAGACTCCATAGTTTCCCTCGAGACATCGTCTCTGACAGCGGTCCGCAGTTCACCTAACAATTTTGGAAGGCTTTCTGCTCCCTGGTTGGCTCCTCCACCAGCCTCTCATCTGGGTTCCATCCACAATCTAGTGGTCAGTCGGAGAGAGCCAACCCTACCACCTGGTCTAGCTAATTGGTATGGATCGAATATGCCCACAATTCTCTGCCCAGTTCTGTCTCCATTCCACTGATCCCTTGGTTATCAGCCACTTCTGTTCCCAGACCAAGTGGAGGAGGTTCCCTGTGCCCAGGAGTTTGTGCACCAGTCGTCAGACCTGGAAGGAGGCCCGTTCTGCCCTGCTCCGCACCGCTTCCAGGTACAGACGACAGGCGGATCATCACCGGACCCCTGCCCCTCGCTATCGCCCTGGTCAGAGGGTATGGCTGTCCACCCGAGATCTCCCCCTCCGCGTTGAGTCCCGTAAGTTGGACTTCATGGTTTATTGGCCCATTCTCAATTCTCAAGATCATTAACCGCTCTGCTGTCCCGATCTGCGCGGATTAGACTGCCTCGGTCTATGCGGGATCACCCCACCTTCCACGTATCCTGGGTTAAGCCTGTGTCCTCCAGCTCCCTGTCTCCCGCTCCTCTGCCACCCCGCATCATTGACGGTGGTCTGGTGTACACGGTGAAGCAACTGCTGAAGTCCCGGCGGCGTGGCAGAGGGATCCAGTACTTGGTTGACTAGGAGGGCTACGGTCCAGTGGAGAGGAGCTGGATTCCTGCCTGTGATATCCTGGACCCCTCCCTGATCCATGACTTTCATCAGCAATATCTGGACCAGCCAAAGAGGAGGCGTCCATGGGAGGGGGTCCCCTGTCACACTTGCCAGGCACTTTAGACTCTTGCTACACTCGTCCCCTGAGTTATTAGGAGTTACACCTGCATTTAATCTGCTCCCCTAATCTATCACTTGGCATAAATACCTGAAATCATCACCAATTAGGTGCTGACTAATCAGTTCTGCATTCTGTCGATTCCAAGTCTATAGCTTTCGGTTCCATTCGCATTTGGATTTTGGGTTTTCTTCAGTGCTCCACGGCGAGACTGCATTCGAGTCCTTTCCATTTCTGAGCCTGCTGACAGGCAAAGCTCAGAGTTGTTTGCCTGTTTCAATAGTTCAGGTCAGTTTAGTTTATTGTCACGTGTACCGAGGTACAGTGAAAAGCTTTTGTTGCGCGCTATCCAGTCAGCGGAAAAACAATACATGATTAGAATCAAGCCACTTGCAGTGTATAGGATACATAATCTATTGCAAGGTAATGCCAGTAAAGTCTGATTCAAGATAGTCCGAGGTGATCAAAGATAATCTGGTGTTCAGTATGTACATGAAGTGGTCTACCTAACATAATCAACTGGGGTCACCCAGGGCCTGAATGGTAGGAATGCTGGCATAAGAGTGGACAATTCGGTTCTTTATCCTGCCCAAGGACTTGGCCAATTTTGCAGAGACAGCATTTGTGATGTTTGCAGATGCCTTGATGTGCCTGCTGTAGGAAATCCAAGTCTCAGAGTAAACAGGGGGCAGTTCCGCCTGATCAACCATGAGCTTTGTGACAGAGTTGAGGTCAAACAGACTTTCTTCAGACTAGACAGGGGCTGTGCTTGTGTGTTGGAGATGATAATGACTGAAAAATAAACTACTGGTGGCACAGCAGCATAGCTGCTAGAGTTGCTGCCTCACAGCGCCAGAGACCCGGGTTCCATCCTGACCTCGGGTGCTGTCTGTGTGGAGTTTGTATGTTCTCCCTGTTACCGTGTAGGTTTCTTCCGGGTGCTATCACATCCCAAAGGCATGCAGATTTGTAGGTTAATTGGCCTCTGTAAATTGTTCCCTGGAATGTAGGGAGTGGATGTGAAAATGGGATAGCATAGAACTGTATCTGTACTGTAGTTTGCATACAAGAACTGTATTTTGTGCTGTATCACTAATGCTTAAAGTCCAATCTAGTGTAAATGGATGATACAAGGTCGGCATGGCCTGTTTCTATGCTGAATATCTAAATTAAAACTAAACACAAGCCCTCAGAAACAAAATATATCACTGGCATTGTTCAAAACCTGTGCAGTGAATAGGAGGATATAGAAGGGACCTTAGTGTTTCCATAACTGTGAGCATCTTCAGGAAAGACGACATCTTGGAAATGTTCCCAGGTGTAAATGTCACCTTCTAGTGAACAACCTCTATAAAGCATTTGATTGCTTTAATGCACAGACATCATCAAACTGCTAGCCAGAATTTATGTTTATGTCATAGGGGCAGAATCAGGTCATTCAGCCCATCGAGTCTACTCCACCATTCATTCATTAAAGATCTATCTTTCCCTCTCAACCCCATCCTCCTTCCTCCCCCCCACCCCCCATAACCCCTGACACCCGTACTAATCAAGAATCTGTCAATCTCCGCCTAAAGTGGTGATCAAGACTTTTTAGCTATTATGGTATTGACATAGGCTTACAGTACAAACAAGGACATTTTCAAAAGAAGTGCTAACACTTCTACATCCAAGAGGAGAAGAACTTCTACAACTAGAAGGAATGTAATAAAGAAAATATAACTTCTTGAGCAAAACACAAAGTGCTGGAGGAAGAAGGTCTGTCCATTTCCCCCACAAATGCTGCCTGATCTGTGGAGTTCCTCCAATAGTTTGTGTTATATGCATATGATCCAGCATCTGCAGTTTCTTGTATCCCCAAACATAACTTGTTTCCTTCCCAGAGTTTTTCTTGGTTCCACATCTTTCATAATACTTTTAACTTGGAGCTGATGCATTACATATCTGTGTTGTAAAGTGCGTTGATGTTTACCAAATAAAGAGGGCACAACAGTGGCATGATGGTAGAGTTGCTGCCTTACAGCGCCAGGGACCCACGTTCGATCCTGATTCTGGGTGATTGTCTGTATAGAGTCTGTACATTCTCCCCATGACCTGCATTGGTTTTCTCCTGGATCTCCGGTTTCCTGCCACACTCCAAAGACGTACAGGTTTGCAGGCTAATTGGTTTGGTAAAATTATAAATTGCCCCAAAGTGTGTGTAGGATAGTGTTAATGAATGGGGATCGCTGGTCGGCGCGGACTCGGTGGGCCGAAGGGCCTGTTTCCGTGCTGCACCTCTAAACTAAATTAAACTAAAAAACTTAACTCTGATGTCCCTGAGTGGAAAGTCTCATCTTGTGAGCAGATGTAGCCGAGATGGTGAAATTGAGAGTAGGGGATGATGTTCTTGCAAGAGGCAGTGTGGGAAGAGGTATTGTGGGAGTCAGTGGGTTTGTAGTCAACATCATTCGATAGTCTGACCCATGTGATGGAGAGAGAGAGAGATTGAGAAAGGGGGTCCTGCAGTTCCTTGTGTCTGCTGCTTTTACTTGATCTAACCCACCTGCGATTCAAGATCTATTGCAGTTCTCTGAGCACAACTCAGGAATGGCCAAGCAAACCTCTCGGTTCAAGGACAGTTGGGAATAGGCAGCAACAGTTGAGTTGGCCTTGTCAGGAAATTATTGTAATTCTTTGATTGCATTAAAAATATTTGCTCAGTCAATTTGTGTTTAGGAAACTGTTAAGGTACCTGAATATTTATTCAATAAAATAAACAAGGCAAACATGTGTGTGCTGCCAGTCACAGAGTTAAGTGGTGGTGCCAGTGCCTGAGGAATTTATGTTCATTCACTAAAACCACTTACTGACTTTATCTTGATTATTAACTAATCCTTTGCGTAGTAGGTGATATTGCTGTCCTTCAGTCTCTTGACATTGGCAATGACTTGCAACCTGCCACTTGGATTGTGCTTTTGAACAGTGGAAGAAGGCCTCGAGATGGCTCTGGATCAGGAGAGGAGCGAATGCCACCTGAACACAAGTCGTGGTCTGATCAACCGCGGCTGGGTCGCCTGGGTGAGGGTGTCCGAAACACCCAATGACCCCAGGTTACATCACTGATGATGTGTTCAGGAGCAACAATAGATGTATTTTTATAAAATTAAAAAAAAAACACATTTTGCACAATTTCCCACACATTCCCCAATTAGATCCTTGATTTCCTCATCATCAGACCTCAATCAACCCATCCACCATCAGGCTTTTGAACCACACTGCACAACCACAGCGGTAGAATTGCTGTCTTCAGCGCCAGAGACCCGGGTTCAATCCTGACTATGGGTGCTGTCTGTATGGAGTTAGTATGTCCTCCCTGTGACCACGTGGGTTTTCTCCGGGTGCCACGGTTTCCTCTCACATACCAAAGGCGTGCATGTTTGTAGGTTAATTGGCTTCTGTAAATTGTCCCTAGTGTGTGGGATAGAACGAGTGTACGGGTGATCGTTGTCAGTGTGGACTCAGTGGGCTGAAGGGCCTGTTTCCACGTTGTATCTCTAAACTAAACCGTAACCACAACCTTACCTCAACACTGAACTGCTATGGACTCGGTGTAAGTTTGCACGATATACTTCAACCTGCGTTATTATGGTAAACAGATGGCCGGCAAGGTGGCGCAGTGGTAGAGTTGTGCCCTTACAGAGCTTGCAGCGCCGGTGAACCGGGTTAGATCCCGACCATGGGGGCTGTCTGTACGGAGCTTGTACGTTCTCCACGTCACCGCATGGGGTTTCTCTAAGTTCTTCAGTTTCCTCCCACACTCCAAAGACGTACAGGTTTGTAGGCTAATTGGCTTCGTATACGTGTAAATTGTCCCAAGTGTGTGTAGAATAGTGTTGGTGTGCGGGGATCGCTGGTCGGCGCGGACTCAGTGGGCCGAAGGGCCAGTTTCCACGCTGTATCTCTAATGCATATTCATCTGTTGTGCTGTTGCGTTGAAGTGCCTGTGAAGCTGCAGTGCTCCTTTCCTGATGCATATGACAATTAAACTCCCATGACTTGATCCGTGATTTTATGCATAACTGGGTAAGAAGGGAATCTCTCTTTTTTGGTAAACATTTGGTCCTGGGATGGAAAGGTGTCAATTGTGACACCAGCACAGACATGGCATGCTCAACATGCGGTCAATGCTGACATAATTTCACATGGCATTTTGGAACCAGCTTTCATATATGAAAATGAATGAATGCTGTGGAATTATTACTCTGGAGGGGTTGCATTTTATTTTTAAGTCTAGTAGGAGGCTATATGGTTAAATAGTGAAAGCAGGTTCTCTGGAGTTTGATTCTAATACATATTACCATTATTTAAACTTGCCTGGAGCAAAGTAATTAATTCACTGGTCTATTGATGTAAAGATATGAGTGTGAATCCCACCACAGCAGCTGGCAATTAAAAATTTTAAGAAATTAAATAAATAGTGTCATAGACTGATACAGTGTGGAAACAAGCCCTTTGTTCCAGCTTGCCCACACCGGCCAACATGTCCCAGCTCCACTAGTCCCACCTCTCCCCGTTTGGTCCTTATCCCTCCAAACCTGTCCTATTCATGTACCTGTCTAAGTGTTTCTTAAACGTTGGGGTAGTCCCAGCCTCAACTACCTCCTGTGGCAGCTTGTTCCATACACCCACCACCCTTTGTGGAATTTCAATGTGGTTCTCTGCAATAGTCACTGTGATACTGCCAGATTGCTGCAAAAAACATTGGTTCACCAGTGATCTTCAGGGGAGGAAATCTGTCATCCTTGCCCTGTCTAACCTATATATGATTCGGAGCTACCAATTTGGATGCCTCTTCTTTGAAGTGGAACATAACGACATGAAGGGATGGGCAAAAATGGTGTATTGTCTGAAATATCCATCGCCTGCGGAACCAAAAAGTGCAAAATGAGGTTTAACATTCAAGCAATGTCCGGATGCAATTTTTAGAGGAATGTACTTGTAGCCTCCCACTGTTCACTGTTACAGATGTACGAGGTGTTTGGCTGACTTATATTTCGGTAGAGTATTTCAGGGATCAAATGAAAGAGCACACCGGTCCACCCAGGTCCCAGGTCAATTGCCACCAGGTGGCGCCGCAACAGCTGCCTCGCCAACAGTCTGTCTCATCCTTTTCTTCCTTTGTTGTTTTTTAATATGTGTTAAATGTATGTTTTAGTGTTCATTAGCTTTGTTTTATGTGGGGGTGGGGGTGCGTTTGGGGAAACTTTTTTTAATCTCTTACCTTGACGGAGATGCCATTTTTTTCTGTATCGTATCTCCGTCATCGAGGAGCTGGCAGCCTCTTGCTGGGGATTGACTTTGGGAGCTCCAACTGCAAGAGCCTGCAGGACTTAACATCATGGAGCTGGCGGTTCCTGTCGGGGTATGACCTCGGGAGCTCCAACCGCGGGAGCCTGCGGATTCGGCGTTTAATACCATCATCCCTTCCAAGCTGGTTACCAAGCTCATGGAACTGGGCCTCTGCGCATCCCTCTGCAATTGGATCCTCGACTTCCTCATCCACAGACCACAGTCTGTTCGAATTGGAGGAACCACTTCATCCTCAGCAACAATTAGTACGGGAGCACCTCAAGGCTGCTTGCTCAGCCCCCTGCTGTACTCACTCTATACCCATGACTGCGTAGCCAGTCATAGTGCCAACTCCATCATCAAGTTTGCCGATGACACCACTGTGGTTGGACGAATCACAGATGGGGAAGAGTCAGAGTATAGAAGTGAGATCGACTGACTGACCAAATAGTGCCAGCACAACAACCTGGCTCTCAACATCAGTAAGACCAAGGAAATGATTGCGGACTTTGGTAGGGGAAGGATGAGGACCCACAATCATGTTTATATCAATGGGACGATGGTGGAAAGGGTCAATAACTTCAAATTCCTGGGCGTGCATATATCAGAAGATCTTTCCTGGATCCAGCACACCGATTCAATTGTAAAGAAGGCATATCAGCGACTCTACTTCCTGAGCAGATTACGGAGATTCGGCATGTCGAATAGGATTTTCCTAAACCTCTACAGGTGCACGGTAGAGAGCATTCTGACTGGTTGCATCCTGGCCTGCTTCGGCAACTTGAACGTCCAAGAGCGAAAAACACTACAAAAAGTTGTGACCACTGCCCAGTCCATCACCGGCTTTGACCTCCCCACCGTCGAAGAGATCTATCGTAGTCGCTGCCTCAAAAAAGCAGCCAAAATCATCAAAGACCCTCACCATCCTGGCCACACACTTATATCACCACTGCCATCAGGAAGAAGGTACAGGGGCCTGAATACTGTAACGTTCAGCTTCTTCCCCACAGCCGGAGGTTCCCGGAGGTTGCAGGTGGTTGCCGGAGGTTGCAAGTAGTGGAAGCAGGTAGGGAGACTGACAAAAACCTCCGGGAACCTCCGGGAACCGCACGGAAACCTTGGGTGGGGCGCAAAGTCTCCAGAAGTTTCTGTTCAGGTTTCCTAAGTGGGACAGGGGCATTAGACATTATTGCCTTCCATCAGTGAGGAATGTGGGAATCAGCTGTGGTGGATATTTATGTTAACTTTTATGTAGTTGTGTGTCTTGTTGCTTTTTTTAATATGACTATGGTAAATTGAGTTTCACTGTACCACCATTGGCACACGTGACAATAAAATACCTTTGACCCTTTGAATTGGATCCCTCTGCTCTCTTTGAGAAATGGCCCCAATCTCACAGGATCTCCTGGACCTAAATATCTCTGGCAACAGGTTCCCTGGAGCTAAGGGCCAAACTCCAGTACCCTGTCCCTACCCACTCGGGTGGTATTCCAAGGGAGTAGGAGGAAGACTGACTGAACTTTATTGTCTTTCATCACAGTGATCACTGTGGTAGATGTTTATGTTAAGTTCTATCGTTCTTTTAATTGTGTTGTGTTCTTTTAATTGTATGGCTGCTTGGTAACTCAAATATCACTGTACCTTAATTAGTGCATGTGACAATAAATGTGAATTTGAATTTGAAATTGTGAATTTGAATTTCAAGCCTCGATCTCTGGCACCCTCTCCTACCAACTAAAAGGGCATTGCCGAAGGCATGGGTTTTCTCCGAGATCTTCGGTTTCCTCCCACACTCCATAGACGTAGAGGTTTGTAGGTTAATTGGCTTGATAAATTGACTTGATAAAAAATGTAAAAATTGTCCAGTATAAAATTGTCCAACTTCCAGTATAATCCCCGGTGGACTCTTCAGAAGTAATGACCACAAGGTACAAGGTACAAGGACTGTGCATGCGATGGACCGGACTGAGTACACCACTATCTGCAGCCTCTTATGATCCTGTGCTTTAGAATTTAGTTTTGTTTATTGTCACGTGTACAGAGGTACAGTAAAAAGCTTTTTTGTTGTGTGCTATCCAGTGGAATGACTATAGGCTGTGATGCAACAAGTTAGGACACTTTCGGGCTACTTTCTGTAAATGTTAATTAGAATTATTTTTGAAAGACAAGGTGAAAACTCTCTTCACTACTGACCCGCCAATAAAAACAAGCATGTGGTCTTCTGACTACCCCTTTCTTTTTTTCTTTTTTTTTTTTAATCAAAATTATTTATTCAAATATTAAAATAGTATTTACAATACAATAAAACAAAACACCACCATAATACAAGACGAAACAAATATGCGAAGCAACTGCTAAACAACTATATTGCACTTCTTGTCCAGGATACATTCAACCCCCCTCGGTGCCCAGCGGTCGCGGAACTCCCTCAGGGTGCCCGTAGACAGGGCGTATTCCCTTTCCATCCGCACCCGGGCACGGACGTATCCCCGGAAAAGGGGCAGGCAGCCGGCTCGGGTAGAGCCCTCCACCGCCTGGCGCCTTGACTTGCGGATGGCCAACTTGGCCATCTGACTTCCCCTTTCGGTAGTTTACAATTAGTTCCCTTGTCTTGTTGACGTTGAGCGAGAGGTTGTTGGTGTAGCACTGCCCAACCAGGCGTTTTGTCTCTTTCCTGGCCACCCAGGAAATTACAATAGTAAATTACTTTAATCACCACCCATGATTCTGCTGACTACAGTGATGTAATTGCAGAACTGGCAGGCGGCATTGGGACTATGCTAAGAACAAGTAGCTGTTTGGATTTTCTCTGGGGACTCTGGTTTCCTCCAACATCCCAGAGATATTCTGGTAGATTGAATGGTATATTGCCCATTTGGTGAGTAATTGGCTGGAGTTGACGAACATTTGAGAGAGAATATATGGGGGAATTATAAGAGGCGATTGAGGGAGGCATGGTGGCGCAGTGGTAGAGTTGCTGCCTTACAGCGCCAGAAACCTGGGTTCTATACAGACCTCAGGTGCTCTCCCTGTGACTGCATGGGTTTTCCCCGGGTGCTCTGGTTTCTGCTCACGCTCCAAACATGAGCAGGTTAGTAGGTTAATCAGCTTCGGTAAAATTGTAAATTGTCTCTAGTGTGTAGGATAGCGCAAGTCTACGAGGATCACAGGTCGGCGCGGACTAGGTGCTGCTTCCATGCTATATCTTTAAAGTAAACTGAAGGAAAGAAAGAGTAATAAAAGGATACTTCACATTTTCCTCAGCATATAATATCTCATCCAAACATGGTACATCTGGGAGGGCATTGCGGTGGCGAGGGAATGTTAGCGCTCAAATATCTCTGGTGGGGCATTAGCCTTAATCTCAGACCTTAAGTGTAGATTAGTGGCTCATGCTCTGAGTCATGCATTTGTAGTTACGCCCACTACTTGTTAACGTTGCGGTCTGCTGCATTCCATTGGTCATAAGGTGAGCTCTAAAGTGAGAAGCTGTATTGCTTGTATCCAGTAAACTCTATATAACCTGACATGGTGTGAGGCCATTGTTATTATAAGGACTACAAATCGACATGGTGTCAGAAGTGGGATACAAACCCACGCTTCCAATCGGAGACCAGAAACCACCCCAATACGGTCATGGCCTTTGTCAGTCTGTAAGCGGGCCACCTGTCCTTTGGTCAATGGTGGCAGTTGCCTACTCGTCTTGTCGAACCATTTCTTTTGAACGTCACGCTTCTGTTGCAACCTGGCTTGAACCTCCTTAGGCGGAAGGACATGTGGGACTAATGTTTGCTCTGCTACGGGGAGCGTAGTACGGGTCTGCCTTAACAATAATTGTTGAGCCGGTGAACCCAAGGCAGGGTCACGGGAAATGTTGCGTATGTTGAGCAAATCCAGGAATACGTCAAATTTAGCTCTGTGAGAGCGTTCCATTAGTTGTTTTGCACGTCTGACAGCCCGTTCAGCCAGCCCGTTAGACTGTGGATATTCAGGGCTACTGGTGACGTGGTGAAAATTCCAGTGTTTGGCAAACTCTCTGAATTGTTGGCTGGTGAACTGACTGCCATTGTCAGTCAGCAGCTTGCCTGGAGTTCCGTGGACAGAAAAACGACGAGATAATTTCGAAATCACACACTGCTGAGAAAACCAATGTCGAACCATCCTGAATACGAATCCACGAGCACCAGGTACTGCTTGCCTTGCCATTCAAATAAATCAGCTGCCACTGTAGACCATGAGAACGCAGGTACAGGATGTGGCAGAAGTGGTTGCTTTTGTTGATGAGGCGCCAGGCGCACATCGCACAAGCTGCCACATTGTCATTGATGTATTTGGCCATGCCAGTGCAGTAAAACATGCTTTTCGCCCATGAGTGGCTTCAGCACCTGTGTGACCTGCATGGACAGCGTCAAAATACCAGTGATGCAGCGAAACAGGAACTACGGCTTTGTGTCCTTTTTAAAAAATCCCGTCTTGTAGCACTAGCTCATCTCGAACA
This sequence comes from Amblyraja radiata, assembly GCF_010909765.2. NCBI lineage: Eukaryota > Metazoa > Chordata > Chondrichthyes > Rajiformes > Rajidae > Amblyraja > Amblyraja radiata. The sequence goes on along the minus strand of NC_045960.1, from coordinate 30,951,303 downwards.
GGGAAGAAAGGTCGGACTGGCAAAGGAATGTTGTAGTGTTTGTCTGGCCAGCAGCGCTTAAGGACAGAGGTCAGGGACCGTAGGGTCTTGTCGGTGGCAGTGTGGGCAACTAAGTCCTCCATCCATGATGAAGGGATGAAGGATACGGACATCACGATAAAGTCATCATCCTGCGAGGGCAGATCCTTGCAGGTTTTTCGAGGTGCACGTGAAAGAGTGTCCGCCAGATGCATATCCTTTCCACGTTTGTAGGTCAGGACGATGTCATATTTCTGAAGTTGTAGTAACATCCTTTGTAGGCGCGTTGGAGAGTTATGAATAGGTTTATTGAAAATACTGATAAGAGGTTGGTGGTCGGTTTCAACTGTAATAGTGCGACCAAAGATGAAATCGTTGAACATTTTGCAGGCGAACACAACCGCTAACAGCTCTTTTTCGATATGGGTGTATCATTGTTCTGTGTCAGACATGGTGCACGAGGCATAGGCGACAGGCTTATTGCCATGGCCGTCATTCTGAAGGCATGCAGCGCCCAGGCCATGCTATGAGGTGTCACATGTAAGTGTAACAGGCAGTCTATGATCAAAGTACGCTAGAGTAGGGGTGGCCGACATCTGCCGTTTAAGAGTGTCAAATGCTGTCTGTTGTTGTTCATGCCAAGCAGTGTCTTTGTGTGTGAGAAGGCGTAATGGGGCTGATATTTTGCTGAAATCTGGAATGAATTTACTCAAATAGTTCACCATGCCAAGGAACCTCTGCAAGCTGGGCACATCCGTGGGTGCTGGAAGCTCGTTAATAGCACTGGTTTTTGCTGGATCAGTTTTCAGGCCGTCCTTGGTAAAAATATGGCCTAGGTATTTTACCTCATTCACTCTGAATCTGGAGCCAATCCCTCCTCCTTATTATCCGGATCGTACAAGTTCCTTTCAATCTGCATCTAGTGACCCCCACATGCTCTTGCCAGCACAACTATCCATGCCTGTGACAGTTCCTCTGTGAGTTCCAACTTCGCCTGCGCCACGGTCTCCTGCTTCGGCTCCAGAGGCGTTGGTCCACTCCCCCATGGTGGTGAAATCGCCTGCTCTTTCCCCGTAGAAAATGAATGGAGATTGCTTGTATTGCTTGTACCCAATATACTATATAACCTGACATGGTGTGAGGTTATTGTAAGGACTACAAATCGACACTAAGCACTTGACCGCTCTTCAGAAGATAGGAAGCAAAAGGTAATCCTTCCATTTCTAGCAGCACCTTTACTATCACATGGGTAAAGTGTAACAGTTCCTGAAACAATAGCGTAAAATAGACTGTAGAAACAAGGAACAGCGGATGCCGGTTTATACAAAAGGACACAGTACTGGAGTAACTCAACAGATCAGGGAGCATCTCTGGAGAACATGGATAATTGATGTTTCGTGTCAGGACTCTTCTTCAGACAGATTCTCTGCCTTCAGGCTAAAGAAAGGTCCTGATGTTAAATAGAGTATCTGGTACTTATTTCCTTTCTGTTTGTGTGAGAGCTTATTGAATGCAAAGTTGCTATTGCTTCTTACTTATCCCCCTTGGGTACTCTTCAAACGTACTTTATTGGCTGTCAGTTGTTACGTCTAGATGAACAAAGACAATACACTAACAAATACCTCTCTTTCCTTGCTTTCTTTCTTTAGCCAAGAAGTACAAGCATTAGAATTTCTCCCATTAATTTTTCAAGGCTTCCAGCCCTGGAACCTCTTTTCCTGTGCATTCCCATTCCCTTTAGATTTTAAATGTTTACCTGTAATACAATGTCAGTTTTAATCAGTTATAATATGCATTAAAATAGTGATTATGCTTGCAAGAGTTATGCATTAATTCTCCTCAAAAATCTGATTAGTCAAAATCAATTGCTTGCATGCAAAGGTCACCCTTAATATTTTGATTAAATAATTATCTGTACTTAATATTTACACTTTTTATACCATTTGTTTCACTGAAGTTCCGGTTGACATGAAGTAATTGCTGATCAAATACAACCCCACCTTAATATGTTATATAAAAACGTTCTGAAAACTTGGCAGTGTCGGTTGGTGTCGAGTTACGTGCAACTTCTGAAAGAGTGTGAATGTTCTCAGAGAATCACATCAGAAAGGTATTGTTTTAACTTCTGCTTGGCTTGAGGATTTTCTGTTAAAGTGGAGCTGCTGGTGTAACTATTGTGTAGGAAAGAACTGCAGATGCTGGTTTAAATCGAAGGTAGACACAAAATGTTGGAGTAACTCAGCAGGACAGGCAGCATCTCTGGAGAGAAGGACTGTGTTTCTATTGTGTTTGACACTGGTGAGTAATACTGGGTATATCCGGCTATGTAACCGTTGTATGAGGTTTGATCAGGAGCCATGTAGGCAGCACTGTAGAAGTGCTTTGTCCTAGTTGGGATCAGATGATGATTTTGAGTTTAGTTTAGAGATACAGCGCGGAAACAGGCCCATCGGCTCACCGGGTCCGTGCCGACCAGCGATCCCCGCACATTAACACTATCCTACACACACTAGGGACAATTTACAATTATACCAAGCCAATTAATCTGGAAGCCTGTACGTCTTTGGAGTGTGGGAAGAAACCACAGATCTCGGAGAAAACCCATGCAGGTCACGGGAAGAAAGTACAAAATCCGTACAAACTCCTTAATCGGGATCAAACCCAGTCTCTGGCACTGCAAGACAGCAACTCTACCGCTAATGATGATGAATAAAATAAAGAAGTCAGGTGGAAAATACAAGCGGTAGAATGTGGAGGAGCTAGACGGTGAGCAGAAACTGAGAAGGAGAAGATGTGAGCAAAGACCCAGATACCCAGTAATGTAGAAACAAGGAACTGCCGATGCTGGTTTACAAACAAAAACACAAAGTGCTGGAGTAACTCAGTGGGTTAGGCATCATCTCTGGAGAACATGAATAGGTGAGGTTCCAGTTTGCGACCCTTCTTCAGGCTGATCCCCGTAATGTTTGAAATTGTCCTGAAAGTTTTTATTTTAATTTGCCTGTTGTGTGAATAGGGAGAGAGAGAGAGAGAGGTTTTATGTTTGACTAAATCATGCATTTAAGTTTAGCACCCAAAGCAAGTTAGCTTAGAGGAAACATTTTTGATTAAATCAATATTATTCAGCTCCTTCTTAACTGAGTTGGGAACTTAATTTTTGACACTTTTGAGCTGTGCTTGACATTTGCTGATAAATGAATTGTATAAAGCTGTTGTGTGTTCAATGTTGGTTAGTCTGTTTCTCAGAGCAGTGATGAAATCTATTGGTATAGTTCAGGGCTTTAAGATTGTCCCAGCGTATAATGCAGAAGTCACTATTCCATTTAAGTTTATCCATGCATTCTTGTCCTTATTCACAATACAAAGTTTCCTTGGTGTTATTTGACTGTATTAAAAATGCACATTTATCTTAATAAATGTTCAGAAAGGAGGTTACACATGTTTTTAAAAAAAATGTTTCCAAGGTCAACCTTGTGATTCAAGGTTGTACAAGTGACCGATGGTATGTGTGGTGAAGGTGATAGCTGGTATTTGTACTTCTCCAAGTGACATTGAAAAGTTAAATACACTTGATTATCATGATTAGTTCAATGTTTAAGATCTGTTATCATGCAACTCAAAAATTTTGATGTTTGATTAAAACCGCTCTTGAATTGTGCTTAAATGGAATGTTCTGACGCAACAAAATCTGTTATTCACAACTTTTGAAAGATCAGAAGAGTTCCTTGTAGTCGGTGTCTCTTAGTAAAGAAGCACAAAGAATGGATCTGACATTAACCCCGATCACTTTTCAATGATGTTTATTGGGAAGTTGATTGAGAAATGTTGGATAGGAATTAGAATGGGCTCCATTGTCAAGCACTCTTTAGGAAATATTAAGCTTGCATCTTGTTTTCTTTTTAATGTTAATTGGTAGAAACAAATAACTGCAGATGCCGGTTAATACACACTGGGACACATTGCTGGAACAACTCAGCAGGTCAGGCAGCATCAGTGGAGATGGATAGGTGATGTTTTGGGTCGAGACTCTTCAGTCTGATGAAGGATGGGTGGGTGGTGGGGGTGAGGGGGGTCATGGGTCAAGCAGTGTTTACCACTGTGATGGATCAAGAAGTGTTTACCACTTTTTGTAATCTCCTTCATTCCTGGACGTTCGAGTTTCTGAATCAGGCCGTGATGCAACCAGTCTATGATGTTCATAAGTTCATAAGTGATAGGATCACAATTAGGCCATTCGGCCCATCAAGTCTACTCCTCCATTCAATCATGCTGATCATGTCTCCCACCTAACCCCATTCTTCTGCCTTCTCCCCATAACCCCTGTTACCATATAACGCACAAATCAATGCTAGAAAAGTGAGATACAAAACTGGAACAGATCACCATTTGAAATCGCTGAGTCAGTTTTAAATTCCAATCAGCTGCAACAGGCCAGTTAGAAGAAACGGTTCCTGAATCTTGTGTTGGGATTTGTTGGAACAATGTAAAAGGCCTAGATACTTCATTAAAGCTACTATTGTAATTATAAACTGTTCTTTAAACATTGTGCAGCAAATTCTTATCACAAATCAAAGTAAGGATGGGGATTGGTATGGAATCATAGACCATTATCAACTTGCAGTTGCTTCTGAACTGGATGGTGTACAGGGTGATCACTGGTTGGTGCGGACTTGGTGGGCCTGTTCCTGCGCTGTATCTCTAAAGCCTAAAGTAAAGTATCAAGCCTAAACTGTTTGTAACAGTCCGTGTTGGCACAGGAACTGGAATAGCTTGCCTGACCAGACTATTTAATGTATTTTTCAGCTGGTTCCTCAAAGCTAACCGCAGCCTAAATTGAATAGGTTGCACTGAATTCACAAGTCGAGTCAAATAGATTTTATTATATACAAAAGTATAGTGAGGAGCAGGTAGGTGCAATGATAATCTTTCTTGTAGCAGGTTCAGAGGCACCGAGTCTCAGACCAGCTTGATTCGGCTCTCTCCTTTACATTATAGACTTTCAAGCTCAAAACCTGTGGGTATTTCTGCATAAACACTCATTGGTTATTAGCTTATGGTCTCCTCAGGTTCATATTGAATCTTTCTGCATCTTCTACATGCTATACAAGATGTTATACAAATCATGTTATGCAAAACGTACACTACCAGATCTGGGGACAGTTTCTTCCCAGCTGCTATCAGGCAACTGAACTATCTACCATAACCAGAAAGCAGCGCTGAACTACTATCTACCTCTTTGATGACCCTCAGACTATCCTTGATCGGACTTGCTGGCTTTACCTTGCACTAAACATCATTCCCTTATCATGTATCTGTACTGTAAATGGTTCGATTGTAATCGTGTTTAAGAAGGAACTGCAGATGCTGGAAAATCGAAGGTGGACAAAAATGCTGGAGAAACTCAGCGGGTGAGGCAGCATCTATGGAGCGAAGGAAATAGGCAACGTTTCAGGTCAAAATCCTTCTTCAGACTGTAATCATGTGTTGTCTTTCTGTTGACTGGTTAGTGTCAAACAAAAAGCTTTTCACTGTACCTTGGTACACGTGACAATAAACTAAACAATGTTTGGTGAACCCGCACATAGAATATTTTGTTCGGCTTTGGTCACCCTGCTATAGGAAGGATGCCATTAAGCTGGAGAGAATGCAGAAAAGATTTATCAGGTTGTTGTCAGCACTTGGGGGACAGAGTTAGAGGTTGGGCAGGCTAGGTTTTTATTCCTTGTCACCGCTGGAGACTGAGGGATGATCTTTTAGAAGTGTATAAAACTATGAGGGGCATAGATGGGGAAAATGCACAGTCTTTTTCCCCAGGACAGAACTATAAGGCATAGGTTTAAATTGAGAGCAGAAAGTTTCAATAGGAACCTGAAGGAAACATTTTTGACACAGAAGTGTGCATATGGAATGATCTGCCAGTTTAAGTAGTTGAGGCTGGTACAATAATAATAATAAATTTTATTTATGGGCGCCTTTCAAGAGTCTCAAGGACACCTTACAAAAATTGAGCATGTAGAGGAAAAACATGTAAGGGGAATGAAATAAATAGTAGAGACATGACTAGTACACAAAGTAAAGACAGAATTCAATACAAAACACAGTATGAGGCAATTAATGCACAGATGAAAAGGGACGGGGACATGGGGCTAAGGATAGGCAGAGGTGAAGAGATGGGTCTTGAGGCGGGACTGGAAGATGGTGAGGGACACAGAATTGCGGATCAGTTGGGGGAGGGAGTTCCAGAGCCTGGGAGCTGCCCTGGAGAAGGCTCTGTCCCCAAAACTGCGGAGGTTGGACTTGTGGATGGAGAGGAGACCGGCTGATGTGGATCTGAGGGACCGTGAGGGTTGGTAGGGGGAGAGGAGGTCAGTGAGATATGGGGGGGGTGGGGGGGCGGATGGTGGAGGGCTTTGTAGGTGAGGATAAGGATTTTGTAGGTGATCCGGTGGGAGATGGGAAGCCAGTGAAGTTTTTTGAGGACTGGAGTGATGTGATGCCAGGATTTGGTGTGGGTGATGAGTCGGGCGGCTGCGTTCTGGACCAGTTGGAGTCGGTTGATGTAGGTGGAGCTGATGCCAAGGAGAAGTGAGTTGCAATAGTCCAGTCGGGAGGAGATGAAGGCATGGATGAGTCTTTCAGCAGCAGGTGGTGTGAGAGAGGGTCTGAGTTTGGCGATGTTGCGGAGATGAAAGAAGGAGGTTTTAATGACATGGCGGATGTGAGGCTCAAGGGAGAGGGTGGAATCAAAGATCACGCCAAGGTTGCGGGCCTGGGTAGATGGGGAGACAGTGGTGCCGTCGATGGTGAGAGTGGGGTTATTGATTTTGCTGAGTGTGGCTTTGGAGCCTATGAGGAGGAATTCTGTCTTATCGCTGTTGAGTTTGAGGAAATTATGTTGCATCCAGGTTTTTATAGCTGACAAACAGGAGTTGATATGGGAGAGGGGGGGGGTTGTGGGGGGATTTGGTGCCAAGGTAAATCTGGGTGTCATCAGCGTAACAGTGGAAGTCCAGATTGAAGTGGCGGAGTATCTGACCAAGGGGGAGGATGTAGATGATGAAGAGGAGGGGGCTGAGTACGGAGCCTTGGGGAACGCCTTGAGTGACTGCGGCTGTAGCAGAGGTGTGGTTGTGGAGAGAGATGAAGTGGGATCTGTTGGAAAGGTAGGAACGGAGCCAGCTGAGTGCAGAGCCTTCAATGCCGAGGTCTTTGAGTCTGGTGAGCAGGATGTTATGGTTCACTGTATCGAAGGCTGCGCTCAGGTCGAGGAGGATGAGGATGTTGAGGGAACCAGTGTCAGCAGAGGTGAGGAGGTCGTTGAGGACTTTGAGGAGAGCAGTTTCTGTGCTATGGAGGGGGCGAAAGCCATATTGGAGGGGTTCAAGTAGGTTATACGCAAGGAGGTGGGAATGAAGTTGCGACGCAACGATACGCTCCAGGGTTTTTGAAAGAAAGGGGAGGTTTGAGATTGGGCGGTAGTTAATGAGAGAGGAGGGATCAAGACCAGGTTTCTTTAAGATTGGTGTAACGGCAGCAGTTTTGAAAGCGGAGGGGACAATTCCTTGGGACAATGAGGAGTTGAAGAGATTAGTGAGGTAATAACAACATCTAAACAACATCTAAACAATAACAACATCTAAAAGGTAATTGGACAGATGCATGGATAGGATAGGTTTAGAGGGATTTGGGGCAAAGTGGGGAGGTGGGACTAGTGTAGATGGGACAGCTTGGTCAGCATGGGCAAGTTGGGCCGAAGGACCTGCTTCTGTGCTGTACGACTCTGTGACTGCCTGGAGGTGCTGCCGAGTGCAATTACTCGTAATGGACCTGCCCCACTTACGCGACTTTTTCGGCGACTGCCGGCACCCGTCATAGGTCGTTGCACGTCGCCGAAAATTTTCAATATGTTGAAAATCCAGCGGTGACCAGAAAGACGCTATGGCTCTTCAGGTGACAAGGTACGACTCTTTGAGCGACTACTCACGACCATATAGTCGACAGCCCGGTGACATGTCGCGGGGTGAGGCCTGTATGGTCGTGAGTAGTCGCCCAAAGAGTCGTACCTTGTTCTGGTCGCCGCTGGATTTTCAACATGCAGTCGCTGAAAAAGTCGCTTAAGTGGGACAGGCCCATTACTCTAGCTCATTTGGTTATTCTGTTCTAAGTTTTTCAATATGTTTTGATCCAAAGCAGGCACAATTTGATTGCTAGACAACTCATGGTTCCTCCCACAGTTTCAACATCCACATGTCTGATTTATTGCTGAGTATCTTTCATCGTAATTTGAAACTTTGTTCTATCAGCTCCAATGATTTCCGTGGGTTATGCGTTGCACTCACATTCTCCTCCATTTACTTACTTGTTGCAAGTGTGAATGTTGCTGTCAGTGACAGCATTATTGACAATCCTTAATCCTCTCTGAACTGATGAGCCATTTAGGAATTAACTACATGGGAGGGTTGGTTTTCACAATACAGGCCAGAACAGGCAAGTATACCCTAAGGATATGGAGTACCGGATGAGTTTTTAAAACAACCTTGTTGTTTTCCGGTTACTGAGACTAGGATTAGAGATTAGGAGAGTGCAGAATCAAGCTTGTCTGAGTCTCGGTGCCTCTGAAGCTGCTGCAAGAAAGGTTATCATTGCACCTACCTGTTCCTCACCATAATTTTGCATATAATAGAATCTATTTGACGACTTGATGACTCAACCAGTGAATTCAGTGCAGCCTATTCAATTAAGGCCGCGGATAGCTTTGAGGGATCAACTGAAAATGGCATTAAATAGCCTGGTCAGGCAAGGTATTCCAGTTGCTGCACCAGCCCTGACTGTTTCAATCAGACTTGAGACTTTATTTTAGACTAGAGATACAGCACAGGAACAGGCCCCTCAGCCCACCAAGTCCGCATCAACCAGTGATCACCCTGTACACTATCCAGTTCAGAAGCACCTGCGAGTTGATATTCAGCAAGAATGGTCTATGGTTCCATACAAATCCCCATCCTTACTTTGATTTCTGATATGAATCTACTGCACAACATTTAAAGAACAGTTTATAATTACAATAGTAGCTTTAATGAAGTAGCCAGGTCTTCTACATTGTTCCAGCAAATTCCAACACATGATTCAGGAACTGTTTCTTCTAACTGGCCTGTTCAGCCTATTGGAGTTTGAAACTGACTCAGCGATTTCAAATAGTGCACCGTTCCAGTTTTGTATCTCACTTTTCTAGCATTCATTTGAGCATTATATGGGTATCAGGGGTTATGGGGAGAAGGCAGGAGAATGGGGTTAAGAGTCATGATCAGCCATGATTGAATGGAGGAGTAGACATGATGGGCCGAATGGCCTACGTGATCCTATCACATGAAATTATGAACATTATAGACTAGTTGCATCACGGCCTGGTTCAGAAACTCGAACGTCCAGGAATGAAGGAGATTACAAAATGTTGTAAACACTGCCTGATCCATCACGTGTACTGACCCCTCCCCCTCCCCCCTCACCCCCCTCCATGTTCTCCAGAGAAGCAGAGAATTACAGATGCTGGTTTACACGGAAGATAGACACAGAATGCTGGAATAACTCAGCGGGTTGGAAAAGGTGGTACCTACAATGGTCCATTGTGGGATAATTGTGATCACAGCTCCACATTTCCAGAGTCATAGGTGCCGGCGCTGATTTGTTCTGCACCTTTTTGTACCTCTAGCTTTCCTCTCCCTTGACTCTCTTTCTGAAGAAAGGTCTCGACCCGAAACGTCACCTATTCCTTTTCTCCAGAGATGCCGCCTGTCATTACAGGAGGGGCTTGTTCCCTAGTTTAATATTGCCAGCTATTGGAGAGATGTGAACCATGTTCCTAGCATTACATTGTAACCAGGTACCTGTAGCTCCTGACTGTGTTTTCTAAGGTAGCCTGCGTCTCAGGTCGCCTCCTTACTATTGATTACACACATCTTTGATCTCTAAGGAGGTGGGAGCAGCTGTTTGAACTAGTTGAAATACTTGTTTCACTAAACAAAATAACATAAGGTTGATTGTGATTGGTGTACCGTTGTAATTGGTACTTTCATTAAAGCAAATTGTCCCAAGTCATCAAGGGGCTGCTGCAAACAGGCAGACATGTGAACTGTAATTTCTCTGAAATAAGAATAAAATCCTGGATAAACTCAGATGATCAAGCAGCATCTTTGAAAAGCAAAATATTTTTTGTATCTGTGACACTGGCAGAACTGGTAAAAAAGAACGATTTAAAAAAAAAGTAGTTTCCTGCACTATATGCAGAATAAAGAGAATGGGTCAGATAGGGCGAGTTCTAATGGCTTTATTGGGGCAGTTACCAACACGGTGAGTCTCTGGTGCCTCCTAAGCTTCTTGATAATGACAAGGTAATGACATTATTGGCAATGACAAGGTGTGGGACCTTTCCAACAGGCTAGACAGATGAGTTGGATAAGGAAAATGGAGTCACAATTATGTAGCAACCAAAATATGGGAATTGTTGGAGAAACTGGAGATTCCTGGTTCTACCCCCATAGCCTTTATTGACTTTAACGAAAAATGGTACCCCATAATCATTTGGGACATAATACCCTCACTTCAGATGCACAAAGCTGTGTACAATATAAGATGTTTAAGAAAGAACTGCAGATGCTGAAAAAAATCGAAGGTAGACAAAAATGCTGGAGAAACTCAGCGGGTGCGACAGCATCTATGGAGCGAAGGAATAGGTGATGTTTCGGGTCGAGACCCTTCTTTAGACTGATCTGGGGGGTGGGGCGGGAGGAAGAAAGGAAGAGGCGGAGATAGTAGGCTGTGGGAAAGCTGGGAAGGGGAGGGGAAGGAGGGAGAAAGCAAGGACTACCTGAAATTGGAGAAGTTAATGTTCACACTGCTGGGGTGTAAACTACCCAAGTGAAATATGAGGTGCTGTACAATATAAGGTAGTTGGCAACTCCCATTAAACAATGCAGAACTAACCATTTAAATAACCCAGTGTCGGGCAGGCCATGGGTTTCGGATAAGGATGCCAGGAATGATTGGGTTGACACAATGAGTGTTTGACAGCACCGGCCCTGTACTTGCTGGAGTTTAGAAGGATGAGTGGGTATCTCATTGAAACTTACCAAATGATGAAAGGCCTAGATTTGAATGGATGTGGAGAGGATGTTTCCATTAGTGGGAGAGTTCCAGGACCAAAGAGGACAGCCTCAGAATAAAAGGACGTTCCTTTAGAAAGATGAGGAGGAATTTCTTTAGCCAGAGGGTGGTGAACCTGTGGGATTCATTGTGACAGACAGCTTTTGAGGCCAGGTCTTGGGATTATTTTAACTCGGAGATTGATATTCTTGGTTACTAAGGGTGTCAAACGTTACAGGGAGAGGTAGATCAGCCACGATTAAATGGTGGAGTAGACATGGACGGTCTAATTCTTAAAATGGAGGCTGGATATCAGATGAGCCCCAGGTATACACAAAGTTCTCCCCACATTCTCTGCATGACTCGTGTCATTCTGCAAATTTCAGTTTCAGTTTAGAGATATAGCATAGAAACAGACCGAGGCACACCAAGTCCATGCCCAATTAATTATTGATCACTTGTTCACACTAATCCCTCTTTCTCATCCACTCCCTTCACATTCAGGGCAATTTAGAAAATTAACTTACAAAGCGTAAATCTTTGGCAAGAGGGAGGAAACAGGTGCACCCAGAGAAAACCCAATGGTTACAGGGAGAATGTGCAATCCCCATACAGGCAGCACCCAAAGTCAGGATTGAACCTAGATCTCTGGCACTGAGTGACAGCAACTCTACCAGCTGTGTCACCATGCCACCTCACTCAAGAAATAGATTTGAGGGCATAATTATGTCAAGGGCACCTCTTGTTTAGAGAGCGTCAGCAAGCATCCTGAGGTGTTTTTATTGAACAATACCATTTTGTGCTTATCATATTTTTCAAGGCTGTTAGTTTTGTAGTATTTCAGCCTGATTACTCTTTCAATGTTATCTGTCATTTACAAAGTATCGAAGCTGATTTTCCATTTTCTCCCAGAAAAGAATTGCAAAATTAATCTCACGGTTTTAATCAAATCGTTTGATAATCCACTTTTTTCATGCAGGCCTGACCGTCAATGGCAAAACATATGTTTATTTCCAGTCTTCAATGACCCTTGCACTACTGTAAATGGCTTCTTTATATATGATGTATATGATGTAAACTTTATTGTGACAGCAGAATTTTCATCTACATACATTTAATTATTTAACTAAATTTAAATTTCACAGCTACTGTGGTGGAATTTGAATTTCTCTGAATCATTAATCCATGGTTTTCGAGTATGGGACAGAACAAAGTAGTTAATTCCTAATCCATGCAAAATGACTTTAATCTGTATAGTGTAAGAGGAGGATATATAAATTATCATTTTCAGATACTTGCTTTCGAAGAGACTAGATTTCCCTTTGCAAGATAAACTCTGAAACCAGTGATTATTGATTTTGTCCTGTGTGTCTGCAGTCTGGTCTTAGCTGGATTTATGAATGAAACCATTAAGTTGTAGGTTTTATTTTAATCATTAGTAACACAAGGTGAAAATAAAATCTTATCAGTGGATTGAGGACAAGACACACATGATTAATGGCTGTATCATTTCAGTTCCAGAACCTGCATCCGGTCTTGACCCAAAATATTGGCATACACCTTTTGCCTATGCTTTATCCACTGCTTTATCCACTGAGTTATTCCAGTGTTCTGTTCTTAGCCAGAGGTAGTGGAATTTGTGCTTCCTTTATGGATCCTAGTGCTAGAGGTTGTGAGTTTAGGACGTTCTGTCAGAGTAGCCTAAGCAAATAATCATAGTGCATTTTGTAGATGATGCACATTGCAGCAACAACGCAGTATTTGATGGATACCTATTTTAAATATGTAAAATGGTGAATGGAGGCATTTATAATGTGGGCTCTTTGTTCTGAATGTATTTAGTCCTGGAGTACCATTGGAGCTGCACTCATTTATTTATTGTTTTTAGCTGTGTATATGTGGGGGGTGAGGGGGGGAGATAGGGGTAACTCTTCAATCTCTTCCCTGCATGGGAGTCACGACCTTTTCCCTGTCGGGTCTCCGTTGTCGTTGGGGCCTAGCACCGTGGAGCGGCCTCCAGCCGGAACGACCTGGGGGCTTCAGTCGCGGAGCCTGCGGACTTCCCATCGTGGGGCTGGCCGGCCTCGAAGCGTGGAGAGCTGTGGTGGTTCGCTGCTGCGACCAGACTTCGGGGCTTTGGAGGCTCCAGCTGCAGGCCTGTGGACGGTGACATCGGGAGCTCACGGTGGGAGACCGCTTTTCGGAGCTCCCGCCGCGGCAGCTTCTCCCGCCCAAGTTGCGGGGTTGAAGACAACCCAGAACAGGGACTGACATCGGCCGGCGTTGCTTTAATGGCCGCGGGACTTGCCATCGCCCGCCGGGGGCTCCAACATTAAGACCCGGAGCAGGGCCTTACCTTGCCGGCGTGGCCTTAGCATCCGCGGGACTTACCATCGCACGCCGGGGGCTTTAACATCAGGAGAGGATGGAGAGCAGGGGAGAGACAAGACTTTGCCTTCCATCACAGTGAGGAGGAGACTCACTGTGATGGATGTCTGTGTAAATTGAGTTGGTTGTGTGTCTTGTATAATTGTTTCTTTTTGCTGCCAAAGGGACTAAAGATGAAAATTAGCTATTGGCTATAATCTTGCATATTTACATGTAAATGTTCATCAATATGCACTGTACTTGTTTACATTTAAAAAATTCAAATTCAAATTCAAATCCGTGCAAATAGTTTTCCATCACACTTCTAATGGGATTTACTGTTTTACTGTTCTTTATATAAATCATGTTTCTCGGGGTATCTAAATCTAAATTTTATTAGTTGTTTAAGTTATGACATCGGATGGAAGCTGCATACCAAACATATGTGCAATGACAATAAAATATATTAATATAATAATAATAATTATTATTATTATTATTATTATTGAGGCTTTGAGGTGTCAGGATGAAGCTCCCCACTGTAGGATGCCCAGCCTTTGGCCTTCTCCTGTAGCATTAGTATTATACGGTCGGTCGATTTGAAGTTTTAGTCAAGGTTACTTGCAGGATGTTGACGGAACTTTAGTTAAAGCCCTGTCTCATGGTGCGCGCTGACCCACGAGGTACCCCGAGTGAAAGACTCGTGGTTATGTAAGAGATTCCAAGTGTATGATCAAGAGTTTAACCGAGTTCCCACGGGTATGACTAAGTTTGCCGTTTACTTGTCATTTATGCGATGTTCCAAGTTCCTCTCCCGAGTTACTCTTGAGCCAACCGTGAATGAAGGTCTGTTTTAATAAGCAACAGTGTTAAAGAAGACATCTCCATCCTGAGGCTTTGAGTTAAAGATAGAATTCAGCGCGGCCGCATCTATTGATGTGACCTACAAAGGGAAAATGCGCACCGTCCAGTGCCAGAGCAGTTATACTTATGATTTGTTCGTCGGGAGGTACAATGAAAGGAAATCAACGACAATTGAAACTAGATCACAAAAGAAAATAGGAGGAATCACATTCTGTAGCTGGAACATAAGGGGTATTAATGAACCAATCAAAAGGGGCAAGATACCAGCTCAGTTGAAATCATACAACATGGACATTACTTTTTTACAAGAAACGCATCTTAAACACCAAGATCAGATGAGATTGAGGGCGAATTGGATAGGCCAAACATATCACTCTTCACACCTCGAAATCCAGAGGTACCGCAATTATTATTCGCAAAGGAATACAATTTAAATCAAAGAACATTATATCAGATAAGGATGGGAGATATCTTATAGTTGCAGGAGAGATCCATTCTACGCCAATCACCTTGGTAAATATATATGCGCCCAATTTTGATAATCCTCAATTTTTTAATAAAATCTTGAATACAATCGCAAAGTTCAACTACCAAAATGTTATAATTGGAGGAGACTTTAATTGTGTTTTAGACCCGTACTTAGATAAATCGATGCAAAAACAGGTATTATGAAATCTAAAACTAGTGAACTCTTAAATACATACACAAAAAATACAAACATAACAGACGTTTGGAGGATCGCGAATCCGACTGGAAGGGAATACTCGTTTTATTCAATGGTACACAAAACATACTCACAAATAGATTATTTCCTAGTGGATACAAAACTAATCCCTTATACAATGAACCCTAAATATCACACCAATACGATTTCAGATCACTCCCCGCTAACTTTCTTTTTAAAACTGGAAGGAATGTCTACGAATAAATCGTTTTGGAGGTTTAACTCGCAAATTTTAAAAGACCCACAAGGGAGTATATATCTAAAAAAACAGATGGACTTATTTTTTGAGACAAACAATACACCAGACATATCGCCCACTTTACTATGGGAATCCTTCAAAGCATTTATTAGAGGAGTCATTATCTCATACCAAGCTTTTCAAAACAAAAAGATTAAGAACGAACAAAGACAGTTATAAGACTATTCCAAATTACAAAACAGGAACACTTTGAATTCGGGGATAAACCCCACAAACTTCTGGCACGCCAACTGAAAAAACGGGAAAAAGACCACACAATTTTAAAGATTAAATCAGATAGAGGGGAATTATTAACACTACCCAATGATATCAATAAAAGATTCGTTCAATTTTACCAGAATTTATACACATCCAAAACGCTAACAGACAATAATAAAGTTTCAGAGTTCCTGGACAATTGTAATCTTCCAAAACTAGAATTGAAGGAACAAGAGGAACTGGGAGCACAAATTACATCTAAGGAAATAGAAGACACAATAAACACACAAACGAATGGAAAAACACCAGGACCAGATGGACTCAGTACTGAATTTTATAAAAGTTTTTACGACATAGTTACACCATGTTTACAGAAAATGTATACATATGCTTTTAAAGAACAAATCCTACCTGAAACACTAGCAGAATCAACGATTACATTAATACTTAAAAAAGACAAAGACATAGAAGAACCAGCTATTGCATTGTTAAATACGGATCAAAAAATATTAGCAAAAACACTAGCTAGAAGACTAAGTAAATATGTTAGTAAATTAATAAACGCAGATCAAACGGGATTTATACTCAAGAGACACTCATTTAATAACCTGAGACGTCTGCTTAACATAATGCATTCACACAAACCTCAAGAACAAGAGTTATCAATCATTTCATTGGACGCAGAAAAAGCATTTGATCAAGTAGTATGGGATTATATGATTAAAGTATTGCAAACATTTCAAATGGGAGAGAACTTCATCGCATGGATAAAATTATTATATAACAAACCTACGGCTAGAATATTAACTAATAATATACTATCTACGAAATTCCAATTATCAAGGGGCAATAGACAAGGATGTTCATTATCACCGCTGTTATTTGCTCTGGTAATTGAACCTTTAGCTGAAAGAATCAGAACACACCCGGATATTTACGGTTATAATACAAAATATTCAAATAACATGATATCTTTATATGCAGACGATGTACTACTGTACATCACAAAACCCCAAATTAGTGTACCAAACATACTAAACCTAATTGAGGACTTTGCATATTTCTCAGGATACAGAATAAACTGGAACAAAAGTGAAATTATGTCGATAAAACCGAAAGACTCAACATATCTCTTAAAATTACCCTTTTAAATAGCCACGGAAAAATTTAAATATTTGGGAATTGAAATTACTAGAAATTATCATGCTATGTTTAATGCCAATTATAGTCCCTTACTTAAGAAACTAAATACTCTAATCAAATTCTGGAAAATGCTCCGGATGTCTTTAATAGGTCGAATAAATGCTATAAAAATTATCTTTCTACCACAAATCCTATATCTATTTCAATCAATCCCTATATACCTTCCAAAAAAGTTTTTCAAAAAACTGGACTCAGACATTACAAATTTTATATGGGATTATAAATCCCACAGAATACAAAGAACGCATCTGAGCAAACCCAAAGAGCTGGGTGGTCTAGCACTCCCTAACTTTATGTACTATAATTGGGCAGTAAATATTAAAAATATGATTCACCTGCTGGACAACTCTGCCCAGCAGGTGGACTGGATTGTAATGGAGAGAGAGGACTGCTCTCCGTGCAATATAGGAGCGACTCTCCTCTCACCAATGAATCTGAATAACAAAAATTACAATAAAAATCCAATTATACATAGCACAATTAGAACTTGGAAACAAATAAAACAGAATCTAAAATTAAGAAATCTATCTCTTTTATCGCCAATAGTCAATAATCCGTCGTTTAAACCCTCTACTATAGATAAATCATTTACACAATGGGAAAGAATAGGAATCAAAACGCTCGGAGACTTGTATGAATTTGGAAAATTACTGTCATTTCATCAATTACAACTGAAATATAATTTGAGAAATAATCAATATTTTAAATATCTTCAAATGTGTGACTATCTGAAAAAATACACAAAAGACTATCATAACATGCCTCCAGACTTACTGGACGAAGCAATGAAGACAAAGGCCGAATCAGCAAACCTAATATCATACTTATATAACACTATTTTAAATATAGAAATACCTACAACTGACGGTATTAGAAGAGACTGGGAACAAGAACTAGCTATAAAAATTTCAAAAGAGAGCTGGGATAAACACTTACTATATGTGCATAAATGCTCGTTCAACGTAAGACACACTCTAATTCAATTCAAAGCATTACATAGACTATACTATTCAAAAACCAAAATAAATAAACTTTTCCCTAACGTCTCACCCATTTGTGATAAATGTCACTCAAGAAGCTACCATAGCATACTCTTTTGTTTTTTGTATAAAAATCCAAAAATTCTCGAACAAAATATTTGAAATCTTCACAAAACTATTTAAAATAAAACTGATACCAAAAGCAGAATGGATTATCTTTGGAATAATGGAAGGTAGCCCTGAACTAAACATGTTTCAAAATAATTTATTTAATTACGGGCTAATTATGGGGGAAAAAGCTTATACTCAAATTCTGGAAAAACGCTCCTATACCAACAATAAAAATGTGGATTTCAAACATGTTCGAAACATTACACCTGGAAGATATGAGACTCCTCCTCGCAGGCAAAGCAGACCACTTCCAAAAGACGTGGTCTGCATTTATGGACTTACTACAAGCATAAGGTGCAATAGTAATTTAAAAAATAAATGGTGCCTGGATCTAGTAACGGGGGGTGAAAAATATGGTTGGTATATCCCTTTTTGCGGAGTTTTTTTTATAATAGAGCGATTGTTTATCTTTCTTTCTTTTCTAGGGTCTATTTCTTAACTTTCTTCTCTAACTCTTTTTCTAATGGGCTTTCTTTTCCCAACACTTCCCTGCACTATCACGACTCTTTCTCACTTTCCTTACTTCTTTTATTTCTATCTTTCTTAAAGCTCAAAAAATGAAGGGGTACAACAAATGTAATAAGATATATGTGGTGTGTATTACTGTAACTTATTGTACTTCTAATAAAATTGAAATTAAAAAAAAAAAAGAAAAAAAAGAAACTAGATCTGATTGAAAGAAAGGGGTCTGTAGGGTTTTGAACAGTTCACATGCCAGTTCCATTCCGCAGTACTCTCTCAAAATGATTCTTCATCGAAAATCTTAGAAGTTGATACAAGTTCCTAATTAAATAAAGTACTTAATTTCCCAGTTGAGAATAAACAGTTTTAGAATGAAACAATTTATCACAGGTTCAGAAAATGTAAACAAAAAATTGATTAAGCGATTCAGGCAATCAACTAAATGTGAACTAATCATTCAGCATTTATTACATTAATTAATAACGTTACGTTAGGAAATATTATTTAATGTTCATATCCTGAGGCCAGTCCACAGAAACTTTTCTGACTGTAACGTGTTAATCTGACATCAGGCCGTTATTCTAAACAGATTCGCGAGGCCAACCTTTCGTACCTTACAAAGTGCACGTTTTCATGTCCATCGGCAAAATTATGATTTTTTTTGTCTGTCGAGTCAATTGCAGGTTGAAGAATAAAAGCAGATTTTTTAATGCCCATTTAAAATAACTCGCGGCAATTCAATGAAATTTAGCGCCAGCAGCTGCGATTTTCTGGTTGATTCAAAACCACTTTTTTGTCCAGTGCAAGTTCATTTATAACCACAACACCGATGCGTGTATATTTTTAAAGGTTCATCATATTCCACTGGGGGAAATGGCGATAAAGAAGGCCTTGTGAACTTATACTCTGAAATGGACGTCCTTTCAATAACCGTGCATTACAAACACATTGGCTGAGGTGAGATTCTGAACACTTCACCCAAGACATAGTAAGATAAAAGAACCATTATCAATCCAATAATAGGTACCTCCATATTGACTCTAACGTTTTCATTAAAACAAAGTAACAAGTAGAGTATTAGACCTGTTTATCCCAAATGCTCACCGTTCTTATTTAGTAATGGTGTAGAAATATTTGAATTTCAATATTTTGACATTAAAGATAATCGAACGCCTGGCCAGCTATTTATAATCCTGATATGCAAAGTTTAAAACAAAATAATACTCTAAAAGTTATTTTACAAAGAAATCTCGAGATATTTCATCACAAATAACACAACTATTATGATTACGATGAGCTCTTTTCTGGAACAGAGTAAACCGCTTTTGATCTGATTTAAACTTTTTTTTCTTTGTGCAGCTGCCGAGTTCAGAGTGCCCACGAGTTAACACGGTAGACTCAAGAGTCACTAAGTTTAACTCAAGGGCCACCAAGTTCTTACAACAAGTTTAAACGTTTCAATTTTTAACTTCAACAGTACATTTTACTCGTGGGAAACTTTAAACGTGCTTGAATTTTTTCAAAAGTCATCAAGTTTCACGGGTACCTGCCGTTAGCGCCACGAGTCGCTAAGTTGCGTCCACGAGTTCCGACGTTCCCGCTACGTTAATTGTATGTGATTACCACGAGTTAAATTTGTTTTAAACTCGGGGTACCTCGTGGGTTAACTCGCACCGTGAGACAGGGGTTTAAGGCTATTAAATATCATGGGAAGATGTTTAGACTCTAGTTTGGAGGTGGTCTTTGCATGGCATTTTCTACTTCCTGCCCCCCCCCCCCCACCCTCACATCAGTCTGAAGAAGGGTTTCTATCCGAAATGTTGCCTATTTCCTTCGCTCCATAGATGCTGCCTCACCCGCTGAGTTTCTCCAGCACTTTTGTCTACCATATTCCTTCATCTCCCTCTACATATTTATGAGGATGTTGCCAGGACTAGAAGGTCTGACATATAGGCAGAGGTTGAGTAGGCTGGGACTTTATTCCTTGGAGCACAGGAGGATGAGGGGTGATCTTATAAAGCTGTATAAAATCATGAGGAATAGATCGGGATGATGCACACTCTTCCCTAGAGTGGATGAATCGAGAACCAGAGGACATAGGTTTGAAGTGAAGGGGAAAAGATTTAATAGGAATCTGATGGGTAACTTTTTCACACAAAGGGTGATGGGTGTATGGAACAAGCTGCCAGAGGAGTTAGTTGAAGCTAGGACTATCCCAACATTTAAGAAACATTTAGACAGGTACATGGATAGGACAGGTTTGGAAGGATATGGAATAAACATGGGCACGTTGGGCACAGTTAATGGTCCTATAACTTAATTCTTTGTCAAAGACCCATTTGAAACGAACTCCAAGCCGTCAGTTATCTGTACCGTATTAGATGCAACTTAAGTATTTAAACAAACACTTCCCATCTCCTGAAGAGGAAATGTAATGCTTTCCTTTCTTGGTGCTATCCCTGCATTTGCAGCGAGCACATACATGGATCGCTCTGACAATCCGAGTTGCAGGAGCGGTCTACTCAGAATCTATGTCCATAATTGATTTATCAAGTATTTATCTATCTATCTATCTATCTATCATGCAGAGACTGGTTTCCCGAGCCACAGGCTGAACTAGCAAGTTTTATGTTTAGAATAACCATAAAAGGTTGTATTATTATTCCCGACAAAGCGGAAAGCATGGCTGCATAGCCCAGTCAGACAGAGCGACAACCTAGAGCGGGACCTTGCTGACTTTATTGCAAGACCCGACTAATAAGGCAAATTGAAGGGCGACAAACATAACTTCTTTCTCCTTGTAGCGCGTGTATTTTTTGCCACTGTTATGCCACATATTTTTGCAACTGGTGAATGAGCCTGGAAACAAACATCAATTCGGTATTCCATTGAGCCATAATTTCATTAAATGCTTTGTGATCCAACACCCATTTTGTGTTGTCATTGATTATACGTGATGATATTCAAACGTAAATTGAGATTAGGTAAATTATTACAGGATATTCTGTCTTGATCGCACACATGTGACTAACATACGCCACCACCATAGTGATCAACTTAACGTTTGAGCATGCAGATTATGCACATTCACTCAATAACCCTTTAACCTATAGAATGCACCTAGTGTCTATAGGTAGTTCATACCAAGAACTGAATAATTGTTAAATGATGCAAATCTCCTCTGCCTCTGAACTAATTTTCCACCTTAGAGCCCCATCAGTTTATAATATAACTTAAATTTTACTGACCAGATTACTGGAGCAACGCTGAATATTTTTCGTCTACCATAATGACCGTGGTAGCTTCAGCTGGTAATAGCATAAGGTCTGTCAAAAGACTTATATGGTATTTGAGATTACTACTTTGCACAGCTGAATTACAGCCACTATATTGCCAATTATACTTAATGAATAGAAGGCTGTTTTATCACAACAAGATTGTTCGAGGCTCCTATTAATTCCAATCTCTTACCCCAAGGCGGAATCACAGGCTAATTAATAGTTAAAAGTAAATCCCAATGATGAATAAATCTAATTGGTATCACCTTCATTTTCTTAAACATAGTTTGAGGCTGAAACAGTTGATTTTAACAACATACAGCTTTAGAATATCCACCAGACATAACAAATGTTTTTGAGCTCTGAGCAGTCCAAGCATTGGTTTTCGTAAACTGGTAAATAACCTGGGAACTGAAGTTAACTCATTTTGCAATGTTTTATCATTGCCTTATCCAGATAATTTTCAAAATGTCTCCGGTGATCTCTGTAAATGGGAGCATCCTAAGGAAATCAGATTTGAAGTTTCCTATTTTGGAATTTTTTTTACTGCACATGCGAGTTAAACGACATTCTGCATTTTTTCCACAATGAACAGTCCATGCCTGCGAATTCCGTACCTGCTCGAGCTACAACTGTGGCCCATTTTCCGAGCCAGTCCCGAAAGCCATTCCTGGTTATAATACTGAGCCTGCCTCGAAAGACAACTCTGGACAATTCTGTGCTTGGAACCTTAGTATTGTGCAGCTTTACATGGTTAGATGCCAACCATGTGTGTGTTGTAAGGCCACTAGGACCCCTTCCATCCTAAGGGAAATGCTGTTTTCATACAACACATAAACTAAACTCATGTTATCATTATCATTAGTACAAAACAAGTGTGAATATTATCAACTTGTAGATGGTCCCATATTTTTCCTGAGCCCGACTTGGGTCTCGGATTTAAGACCTCCATCCAGCTTTCATGCTGCCACCAACTTCAGTGAACTGCTTACTGCCAACGAAGGCGTGTGATGTGTTGTTGCCACAACGATGAGGCTTTGCTCGTTGTTGGTACCTCGATTGGTCCGACAGCTTTTGCTTCCTTATCCAGGTTTTACCTGTTGAATAGGTCTTACCTCAAGAGAAGGTTCAGCGGCTTGTTTTAATGTCACCCCTGAAGTGGTGTTCATTCCCGGCATTTATAGCATGAGGGGAACACTAGCCCCTTCCGGATATTCTGCCACCTTCGTTTGCGAGGACTCCCTTGAATCCATACGCATTTATTCCAGTATGTTCCACAGACATACTTTTAGAATTTTGAAGTCGGTTACACTGACCACTCGCACTCCCCTCCACAGAGAGGGTTTCTTAGACAGCCATGAACAGGTACTGCCGCAGGCCCCTGCCTCGTAGTATGCTTACCAGCTATACCTCCGATCTCCGAGTCAGAACAAACTGATTCCGTGTGTTCACTTCCTCCAAGAGGGAGATATCATGCAGTCCTTCTATAGGTGCTGCTGCCAGAGTCTTCCGAGGAGACCCTCGAATATAAAGCTCCTCTTACTGTAGCATATCGTGCTGGAGCATCCTTTCCATCAGGAGCTCTTCCCAGCGCCCTTCAATAGGTGCTGCTGCCACGGGCCCCTGAAGAGACTCGCGGATATAAAGCTCCGCTTGCTGGAGCATATCATGCTGGAGCTCTTTTTATTGGCTCAACAGCCCTTCTTGGCTTTCAATATGCTCTGCAATACCTCCAACCTCATGGTCAGAACAAAACTGCCCCGGTAAGCTCACCTCCTCCATGAGGGAGGCATTATGCAGCCCTTCTACAGGTGCTGCTGCCATGGGCCCCCAAGAGGACCCGTGGATATAAAGCTCCTCTTCATGGAGCAGATCTTCCCTATACAGCCCTTACCAGAAGCTGCTGCCACGGGCCCATGGGGTGACCTCATGGATATAAAGCTCCTCCTGGAGCATGTCGTGATGGAGCATCCTTTCTATCAGGTGCTCCATCTTTACCTGACGTCCACAGATGTCGCTTCTATTGGGAGGAGAATCCTCCTGGCCCGACTCCACGGGCTTACTTTTGAATGGCTTTTTCTGCCCACAGGATTAGCCACGGTGCTCTACAGTCGGCACCCTGATACCACATGGGCTTACCCCTCCACGGGAACCACAGCGGTCTGGAAGCCGCTGACCGCCTTGTCAGCGGCTGGAGTAGCGCACCCGAAGTCCGCCGGCTCCCGCGTTCCGCGGTCTGGACCGGGGTCTCCCCACAGCCCAAAGCCGGTTTCCCCGCGGCTCGTCCGGACTGCGCTACAACATCCAGCAGGAAACCTCTGTAAGAAGAGGTTCCTGCAAGAAAACACAACCTGGTAAGTATTAAAAACTTACCTGCAGGATTAAACTTACCGCTGGCAGGAGTGCTTGTCGGCGGCTGAAATTGCCTGCCAGTCCGGTGCTTCACCATGCGGATGACGATATGACACGCATGTGGACTGGCAGGGCTTCTTCACGGAATCACTCACGTGACCGGAGTAAAATCTGTCCTATCTGCCTATTTCTAACCTTATTTCTCACTAGCATGTGGCACTAGGAGTAAACCCGAGATTGCTACCCTTGGAGTTGTGCTTTTTAATCTCTGCCTAACCCCCTATATTCATTTTGCAGGGCCCCATCCCTACTTGCATCCCAACAATGACCTCTTGCTGCTCACCATTCCTCTTGGGAGTATTCTGCAACCACTCAGAGACATCCTGGACACAACCAGTGAGGCAACACGCCATTCTTGGGTCCAATTTTCTGCCTCAGAATTTGATATCTGAAGCGTCTAACAAGGCTCTGTCTGACTCTGCTTCTCGCCAATGGCTCAGAGGCAGGCCTGACACTGTAGACTGGACCACTCTGCTGCTGCTCTGCCCCAGTCAGTCCTCCGCCCTAACAGCATACCTGTTGTGCAAAGGAACAGCCCCCGGGGATGATTGCCCTCTCTGCCTACTCCTTTGCTTGGTGGTCACCCATCTACTTTCTGCCTGTACTTTAGGCATGGCCACCTCACGGTAACTCCTATCTATGACACTCTCACACCCCCAGATAATCCTGAAGTCATCCAGCTGCAGCTCCAGTTCCTCAATATGTTCCTTTCTGCAGCTGAACACACTTGTTGCAGGTGTAGTCCTCAGGGGTACTGAGGACCACACTTAAATCCCCCTGACTTCCAATATCTTACAAGCACAACATTCAAATATTTCACCTGCCATCTAAATGACACCAAAACCAACAAAGAATTATAAGTTTATAAATTCCAGGAACATTATTAGGCCATTCAGCCCATGAAGTCTACTCCACCATTCAATCATGGCTGATCTATCTTTCCTTCTCAATCCCATTCTCCTGTCTTCACCCCGTAACCCCTGACACCCTTACATTATATTATACAGAAAAACAGACTGACGCTTAACCTGCCATTACCCTTTCCACAGTACTTCTCACCAAAGCCTCGTGAGCCAACACCTCAGTGCTGCATTTTCCCACAACACAGCATTTAAGCCTCGTGAGTCATTACCTCCGTGCTGCACTTTCATAGAAACATAGAAAATAGGTGCAGGAGTAGGCCATTCGGTCCTTCGAGCCTGCACCGCCATTCAATATGATCATGGCTGATCATCCAACTCAGTATCCTGTACCTGCCTTCTCTCCACACCCCCTGATCCCTTTAGCCACAAGGGCTACATCTAACTCCCTCTTAAATATAGCCAATGAACTTGCCTCAACTACCTTCTGTGGCAGAGAATTCCAGAGATTCACCACTCTCTGTGTGAAAAATGTTTTTCTCATCTCGGTCCTAAAAGATTTCCCACGACACAGCCTCTCCTCCAACATGGCTGCTCCGCTGACCCAGTCCTGCCTTTTATTGGCTGCTGAGTCTCATCCTCTCGCCTCAGTGTCGCACAACCCTCAACACAGCACTTAAGCAATCGCCACTTAAGCCATCGCCATTAAACCATCGCCTCCATGCTGCGCTTTCCGCCCACACAGCACTGAAGCCTCATGACCCATGACCTCGATGCTGCCCTTTCCTTCTCCTCCAGCATGGCGGCTCCACTGTCCCATCCCTGCCTTTTATTGGCTGCTAGGTCTCGTCCTCAGCCAATCAAAGGCCTACTTCTTTGAACGTCCCAACAACAACATGATCTCCACCAAAGATTATAATAATAATAATAATGGATGGGATTTATATAGCGCCTTTCTAATACTCAAGGCGCTTTACATCGCATTATTCATTCACTCCTCAGTCACACTCGGTGGAGGTAAGCTACTTTGTAGCCACAGCTGCCCTGGGGCAGACTGACGGAAGCGTGGCTGCCAATCTGCGCCTACGGCCCCTCCGACCACCACCAATCACTCACACACATTCACACACATTCACACACAGGCAAAGGTGGGTGAAGTGCCTTGCCCAAGGACACAACAACAGTATGCACTCCAAGTGGGATTCGAACCGGCTACCTTCCGGTCGCCAGTCGAACACTTAGCCCATTGTGCCATCTGTCGTCCCTCTATATTCTTTGATCTCCACTCTCCCACCGACATTTCACAATTGATTCCTCAAAATGGCTGCTCACCCGCTCCCTCCATCACCTTTGAAGGTAAAAAATAATATTTTGAAGGTGCCTCAGATGTGGGTCGTAAATGACTGGACAGGGGAGATAGGGTGGAAAGGAGGTATTTGTTGGTGAGTTGTGTGGGGCTGGAGAAGGCAGAAACTGCTAGGGTCATTCTGTGTGAATTTGGGGGGGGGGAGATGGGGGGAAGGTAGAAGCGGGCAGTGCGGGGCTGGGGAACAAAAAGGTTGGAGGCTGTGGAGGGGGGATGACCAGATTTTTTTTTTAGTGGTTTAGTTTTAGTTTTAGAGATACAGCGCGGAAACAGGCCCTTCAGTCAACCGAGTCCGCACCGACCAGCGATCCCCGCACATTAAACAATTTATACTTATACCAAGTCAATTAACCTACAAACCTGCACGTCTTTGGTGTGTGAGGGGACACCGAAGATCTGGGAGAAAACCCACACGGTCACACAAACTCCGTACAGACAGCACCCGTAGTGGGGATCGAACCCAGGTCTCTGGCGTTGCAAGCGCTGTAAGGCAGAAACTTTATCGCTGTGTCACTGTGCCGCCCAGAGGAGATGAGATCAGAAACAGTCTGGGAGATGGCGGCCTGGTGTTCGTCTGTGGGGTCATAGTCAAGGGCTAGGTATGAGGAGGTGTTCGAGAGCTGGTGCTTGGCCTCAGTGTGGTAGAGGGGGACGTGTGATGTTGCACAGGCAGTTGGCAATAAAAAGGTCCAGAGAGGGTGGAAGGCCGGCAGAGGGAGACCATGAGAGGGAATAATGGAGATGGGAGATGGGTTCGTCACTGGGCGGTGAGGAATCCTCACTGGAGAAAATGCCCGGAGGCGGACACGATAGAAGGCGGACACGACATGGCCCTGCACACTGACCTTTCTGTCCTGGGCCTCCTCCACTGTCAGACTGAGGCCCAACACTAATTGGAGGAACACCACCTCATATTTCACAGGCAGCTTACAACCCAGCGGTATGAACATTGACTTCTCTAACTTCAAGTAACCCTTGCTTTCCCTCTCCCTCTATCCATCCCCATCATAGTTTTCTGATTAAATTTTACAGAATGTATGGCTCATTGTCACCTTCCCCTCAGCAAACAATTCTACATTTTCCTCGATCACGTCTGCTTTGATCTCTCGTTTTCACACCTTATCCTTCCATCCCTCTATGTCTTCCTCTCCCCTGACTCTCAATCTGAAGAAGGGTCACCCATTCCTTCTCTCCACAGATGCTGCCTGTCCCGCTGAGTTACTCCAGCATTTTGTGTCTATCTTCGGTGTAAGCCAGCATCTGCAGTTCCTTCCCACACATGATGTTGAGCAGATCTTCCATCACCTCTGACCGGGCATTTTTCTCTGGTAAGGAGTCCTTGCCACCCAGTGATGACCCCTTCTCCTGTCTCCAACATTCCTCCTCCTCATGGGCTCCCTCCCTTCTACCCTCTCCGGACCTTTTCATTTCCAACTGCCAGTGCAACATCAACCATCTTGGCTTCTCCACTCCCCTTACCAACCACAATCTCACCACCTCTGATGGCACAGCCCTCCGCCAGAGAGGGTCGAATGGGGAGTCAAGACCATGATGGGCTCAGAATTTGTTGAGGTGTGGACGGAGGGTACAAAGGTAAGGCCTCTGCTGAGGGCAGACTGTTTTGCATTGGAAAGAGGGAGGTTGGGGCAGGAGGGTGGAGATAGTGAAAACCTCTGGTCATCTGCTCCAAAGTTAGGCTTTCCATTGTAGTACATCTGAGATGTCCTCTTTCTTTCGTGAATGTGGTTTCCCCACGTGCTGTCATAGGTGGATCCCTCATTTGCATCTCCTCTGTGCTCTGTAGGTCTGCACTCGCCCCCCCCCCCCCCTCCCCCCAGACGGAACAAGGATAGTTCCCCTGGTCCTCATCTTTCACTCCACCAGGCTCTGCTTCCAACACATCATCCTCCGACATTTCCATCATCTCCAACATGATCCCACCAGACAGATCTTCCCATCTCCAGCACTTTTTGTCTTCTATAGAGACCACTCCCTCCTCAAATGTTGGTTTAATCCCTTCACATCAAACCACTCCCCTCTCCCTACTTCACCCTGCAATCGCAAGAGATGTAACACCTGTTCCTCTTCCATCTCTGGGATAGACTAAAATGCTGGAGTAACTTAAAATGCTGGAGTAATGCAGCATTTCTGGATAGAAGGAATGGGTGACATTTTGTCTCTATCTCCCTCTCCCACCATCTCCCTCACTGCCATCTAGGATCTCCAGCAGCCCTTCAATGTTAGCCAGAGGGCCACGTGCACCTCTGCTAACCTCATCTATTGTATCTGGTGTTCCCGATGTGGTATCCTGAACATCGGCAATACCAAGCATAGACTTGGCAACCGTTTAGCCGAACACTTGCCAGGGCTTATTGGATCTTCCGGTTGCTAACCATTTCAACTCCTCTTCCCAGTCCCATACTGACTTTCTGTCCTGGGCTTCCAGCTTTGCCACAGTGAGACCACATGCAAACTGGAAAAACTGTACCTCATATTCCACTTTGGTAGCTTACAACACAATGATATGAACATTGAATTCTCCAAATTTAGATCACAACAAGTATTGGGAAGAAGTATTGTCAAGATCGTTGTGGGAGCCTGTGGGGTTATGATGGTTGGTTGTGCCTAGCCTATCCCCTGGGATGGAAACAGAGATATCCAGAAAGGCAAGGGATGAGTCAGAGATGAACTGTGTGAAGATGACAGCAGGATGGAAATTGGCAGCAGAAGTGATGAAATATTTGAGTTGTTAGTGAGAGCAAGCAGTAGTATTGATGCAGTTGTCAATGTGGCAGAGAAAGAGGTGAGAGAGGGTGCGTCAACAAATACTGCCCCAAATATCCAGTTAAAAAGACAGATGTAGCTTGGCCCCACGTCAGTGCCCATAGCTACAGCTTTGATGTGGAGATAGTGAGTGGAGGTGAAGGAGAAGCTGTTCAAAGGGGTGGGAGATTGCAACCTTCACGTGGTCCGCCCTGTTTTGACAAATGCAATCAACCCGGCGTGCACAATCAAATAAGATCAAATAGATCAAGTTGTCCTACAACTTTAGGCGGTGCACGCCATACGCAAGAAGAAGAAGCTGTTCAATATGATGTCAGTGAAAATTAAGAAAGCTGCACATGCAGCATCTGCAATGTTTTGATTTTCAGAACTAGATTTGTCTTCTATTATCAAAACAAGGCTATGGGTGGCAGGGCCGGCCTTAGGAGGTGCGGGGCCCAATTGGGAGCTATTTTCATAGAAATATAAATATGTAATTATAAATGAGTCATATTCAGGCATGTGCCGTGAGTAATTACTCAGGGTAGGCAGTCAGTCAAAATCTTAAACCACGCATGCGCAGATTGTTCTCCTCTCTGTAAAAATAAAAAATAAAAATAAAGAAAGTAACAATTCAATTTGCCCAAGGCTTCCAAATCTCCTTCTTTCTGAATTACTGAATGGGTGGGGGGGTGGAGGTGGAGTGACGTGGAGAGATGGTGGGGAAAACGGGAGCACACCGGGACAAGTTGAATCAGTTGTGATCTTATTGAATGACAATACTAGTTCAAAAGACCAATTGGAGGGAGAGTTCCTTTCACAGCGTTTGGGGAGTCTGGCCAGGGGTAAAGTTGCGGGAACGGCAGCAGCGTTGAGAAGGAGGGGGTTGGGGATCATGCCAGTAACCCACTCACTCACCGCTGCCGCAGTGTTACAGGCGCGGAACCACCGCATTGTGGCCGGATGGCTACGGGTGGCCTCCGGGACCTCAGCATCTTCTGCCGGCCCGCTTACCTCTGGCAGTGCTCTCCGTCTGAACAGTGAGGGGACCAGCTCAAGAGCAAAGATCATAGAGCAGAGTGGGTCAGCAGGTGATGGATAACAGGACAGCGGGCAGTGGAGCATTCTCCTATGTGAGCGCGAACAAGGGACCAATTGAGGTTACTCGCACTGACATATTGAGTAAGCTCCACCGCCCGCTGTCCTGTTATCCATCGCCCGTTGATCCGCCCTTGAGCTGGATGCTGGCATGATTCCCGACCCCCTCCTTCTCAACGCTCCTGCCCTCCCCGCAACTTTACCCCTGGCCAGACTCCCCACACGCTGTGAAAGGAACTCCCCCCCAGCAGCACTGTCCTTTTACAGCTGCTCCCCACTTTACAGCTGCTTCCCATCAGCTGCTAGGAATGAGGGATAGACTTGGCTTTCCCTCAGTACAGCAACATCGTTCTTGATCTATCTTTCTTGGCTAACAACTACGTGTTAACTACTGGCTGTTAACAAGTGCTAACAGTGGTAGTGAACAAATCGTTTTTGTCTGATGGCCGGTGCAGCGGTTTTTATCCGTGTTCAATTTTTTAAATAATCCGTATTTAACAAGGCAAATGTTTTTTTTTAAAATCTGTATTTAACAACGCGAATTTGTATTTCCGTACGCAATACGGAGAATTAGCGTGGGGCCCAATTGGGAGCAATCGGTCCAATTGGCTTAAGGTCGGCGCTGATGGGTAGAGCTTTAAACATTGGCTGGGTAAGAATGGGGCCATCATTAATGGTTCAAGGGTTTATTTATTGCCACGTGTACCAAGATACAGTGAAATACCTCTTTTGCACACAGATCAGCAAGAGTATCCTTGTACGTAAACACAATCCCCCTGGTTAGCGCAGAATGTACAGAACAGCCCACTAAGTCCATATGCAAGAGGTGCCACTTTGGCATCATTTTTCAGTCCCAGCTTTTTTTTTTAAATTTCAAAATAGACTTTATTCTGGTAATAAATATATACAATACATGAACCGTGCAAAAAATTCATCCGACATTTTCAGAGACTATACAAAATATTCAATACAGTCTACATACATTGCACAAATTTCACAAATTTATCCCCCACCCTTGCCACTCATGTGGCCCACTGGCGTGGAATCCCTTCCCTTATTTTGAGGGACGTCTCCACCACACCCTGCCCCCCAATGTCCAGCAGCGGAAGGAACCTAGACTGTGGTCCTCCCCCACCGAGCCTTGCCGTTGGCTGCATCGAGCTTCAGTGCATCCCTCAGCACGTACTCCTGCAGTCTGCAGCGGGCCAGTCGGCAACATTCCCCGACGGACATCTCACTCCGCTGGGTGGTAAACAATGTTCGGGCAGACCAAAGAGCGTCTTTCAACGAGTTGATGACCTTCTGCAGCAGGCCACAAAGGCCCATTGCAGCCGTGCCTCCATTCTGGTCGTTCCGCGAACCAAGGTCCCTCTCCCACCCTCTTCAGCTATCGTTGAGGTCGATCATTGTACAGTCCACATGATTTTCCATTAATGTGTAATTACGTGTTCTCTCTATGTCCTAGATCATTGCTTCTACTTTTTCCCATCTGCTGGATGCTGTATGAGATTCGACCCTGCAGCTCTCAATGAGGAAAGTTTGCTCTTAAACCGGCAAGTTCTCTTAACGTCATTTATTTTAGCCTCTCCTTGTTTTGCATTTCTCGTTTTGATGTAGTTAGTGCAAGGTACAGTAGCTGTAGCAACAAAGGTGGCTCGGTGCCCAATGTAATCTACGCTCAATCTAAGCAGGAAGTGTGAGAGCCTGTAAAATCTTGGTTGAAATTATAATACTCTTTCAAATTTAAATCAGTTTACTTACGGCGGACACATTGCAGTGCTCAGGTAACAGTGCCTTCTTCTAAACTCCTGAACAGCAAGGAGATGAGGTGACCTACAGGTAAAGAATTTCATTGTAGTAACTGATTGATTTGTTATGGTTGAACTACAACCTCATTGCGTTGCTGTCAGTAAATGAGGAAGAAATAGAATGGAGTTTGAGAGAAGCAAACTATTTTGGTGGGTGTGGTCAGGACCAAAGACGCAGGGCTTTATATTTAAGCTGTACGTCAGAAAGCAGCAGAAACTCTTATTTTTAACCAGAGGTCATGGAATAGAGAAGCAGAGTTAATGATTTACAGAGGTGAAATCCAGCTCCTAAGTGTGAAAAATGAGCGCTGTACAATTGACGCTTGGGAGGTGAAATACTTTGGTGTTCCTTTCACTCCTAAGGCAGGTGGAATGCAATATTTCAAGTTTAAAAATAAATAAATGCACGGTACCCCTTAAATGCAAATCACAATTCTATGCCTTCCATTGCATGTTTCTGTTTCAGTTGATACCGACATGAGGATACCACAGAAAAACTACAAAGGTTGCGTAAAGAACAACACAACTGTTTTTTTTTGTTGGAAGAAACTGCAGATGCTGGTTTAAACTAAAGATAGACACAGAATGCTGGAGTAACTCAGCGGGACAGGCAGCATCTCTGGAGAGAAGAAATGGGTGATGTTTTGGGCCAGCCCAGCCCATGAACCAACGTCCCTTTCCTTGCCCGCCCGCCTTTGATTCTCAAGAGGCTTCTCCTGCAGCTGAGCTTGAAGGCACCGGAGGCAATACCCCCGGTCCCTCTCCTACCAGCCGACTCCTCGTGTCTATTATCACTAGCGGCTCTGTCCTCCTCAACTCCCCAGTCTTCAGCTAACTTCCTAACATCCCCCACAGTCAGCTGCTGCCTGCTGGGTCCTTCATAGCGGGGAACCAGGCCTGCCGCTGCACGTGGCAGGCCCCAGATCCAAACATGTTCACAGTGGCTGCCGGGTCCGTCCTCGTTCTCGTTCTCGTCCTCGGCAGCCCACTCTTGTTGGGCTCTGTCATGTTGGACTCCTTGGCATATCCCAGGAGATTTCTGCTGCCACCGTAGCATATCCTGGGAAGGGCCATTCTGTGCGCTGTGTAAAAACAAACTTGAAATTATGTCATGGAAATAATGTGGCAGTTCTCCTGAAGAAATGGTTTAACTACTGTTTAGTTTTGTTTAGTTGATTATTGTCACATGTACCGAGGTACAGTGAAAAGCTTTTGTTTGCGTGCTATCCAGTCAAAGATAGAACACGAATATAATCTAGTCATCCACTGTACACAGAAAAAGGGTAAAGGATGCAGCCTTCAGTGCACAGATATACAATAACATTGAAGTACGATAAAGTGCAACTAAAGATAGTTCGAAGATCTCCAATGAGGTAGATGGGAAGTTCAGGACCCGCACGCTAGCTGATGAGAGGACCGTTCAGTTGCCTGATAACAGCTGCGAAGAAAGTTCCTGAATGTGGAAGAATGCAGTTTCAAACGTCCGCACCTCTTGCCTGTTGGAGAGGGGAGAAGAGGGATTGATTGGATCCTTGATTATGCTGGCAGCCTTGCTGATGCATGATGGTGCAGATGACGACAGCGGAAGGGTGGCTAGTTTTTGAGATGGTCTGGACTCCATCCACTTCTTTATGGGCAGAGATTAAGAAGACATCTGCCAATTATGGATGCATTGAATTAAGAGCATTTATAACGGGGAAACAGAAGATATTTGCCGATGGCAAGATGGCGCCGGTGTGTGTGGCTGCTCGTCTGTCGCTCTGTCTGTGTTTGGTGTTTTACCTTGGCACTATACAGTCAAAGTCTCTGCTGGTGTACGACCGTCAATCTCTCCAAGATCTACGACATAATGTTGGTGCGTTTGTCGGTGCGTTTGACTATCGCGAATATAATACCCTGCCACCGTTCTTATCCGGAATCTCGACTCACCTGGACTGGGCCTTGCCTCGAAGGAAGCGTCGCCGACGCCGTGGAAAGCGCAGCGGTCGACTGGTGAGTTTTAAACTGGGTGCGCCCGGGCGCGGCCGTCAGCAGCTCCCTTGTCAGCGACTTCTTCGTGGGCTTCGCCTTCGGGGTCTCCAGCCCAGTGCTTTTCAGCTGCCACCGGACCACCTCCTCCCAGAGGGTACAGAGCGCTGCCTGCCTGCTGCGGCCTGGAGAGCTGCCCGGACACGCCGCCTCGGAGGGGAGGGGGGCAGCCACCAGGTGAGCCCGCTCTTCCGGGGTCTCCAGCCTGGTGCTTCTCAGCTGCCACCGGACCATCTCCTCCCGGAAGATGTAGAGCGCTGCCCGCCTGCCACGGCCCGGAAAACTGGACGGACACGCCGCCTCGGAGGGGACGGGGGCGGTCGCCGGGTGTGCCGGCTGCTTCAGGTTGCTCCTTTCTCCCCCCCTCCCCCCCTCCCCCCCTACCCACTTACGATCGGAGGCTGCAGCGGGACCGGCTCCGCTCCCCCTGCTCTCCTCGGCCCCGCCATCACGGGGTGAATATCCGGAACCTGCGGACACTGCCCCGGACTCCCCGATCTGCAGACCTAAAGAGTCCATCCCCTTCCCGGGTTGGCCTGGTGAACGCCAGATCGCTGGCAAACAAAACTTTTATCTTGAGGGATTTCTTCTGCTCCCGGGCCCTGGACTTCCTCTGTGTGACAGAGACTTGGATCGGTCCTGGTGAGTGCAGCGCTTTTACTGAACTTTTGCCGGTGGGCTGCTCTTATTTCAACTCGCCGCGGATGTCGGGCCGTGATGGTGGAACTGCAGTCATTTATAAAAGCAATTTTAAATGCAAACAGTGCACTACATTATCAACGTTCTCCAGCTTTGAAGCTACTTTATTTGAGGTGGGTCGCTCCGACGCGGTGCTTTGTGCTGTCATCTACCGACCCCCCAAATACCACAAGGACTTTGTGAATGACTTTTCTGAGTTTCTGGCTGGGATTATGCCCAACTATGACCGTGTCCTTATGGTTGGGGATTTTAACATACACGTGTGCTGTCCTGATAAGCCGTTGGTGAAGGACTTTTTAACTCTTATTGACTCTTTTAATTTTGTGCAGTGTGTGTCTGGTCCCACACACGAACATGGACATACATTGGACCTTGTTCTCTCTTATGGCTTGCCTGTGTTAAACTTGGAGGTCTGTGATAGTGTGTTTTCTGATCACATGCCTGTACTATTTGATGTTGGTTTTTCCAGTGCTGCAGTTAGACCTGTAGCGTCTGCTCGGCGCTGTGGGACCTTTAACCCTTCTGCTGCTGGCCAATTCTCTGCTGCTTTCGATCAGCTCTGTGCCCCCTCTGCGTCCACTTCCCTTGGTACGGAGGAGATTAGTTCTTGGTTCCACTCCTCCTGCAGAACTATACTGGACTCTGTGGCTCCGTTAAAAACTTTGCAGCCCAGAGCTAAACCCGAGCCCTGGTTCAGTGACGCAACTCGTACAGCTCGACGGGAGTGTCGCAGAGCTGAACGAAAGTGGAAGAAGGACAGGCTGCAGGTTTCATCGCAAATTCTAAAGGACAGCTGATGAAATTACCAAAATACTGTTAAAGAGGCCAAAAGATATTACCTGTCTAATATAATAGTGTCTAAGCGTCACGACCCACGTGTGTTAATCAAAACCATTGATTCTGTTTTAAATGCCCCACAGCCTGTCTGCCTGGAAGCATCGTCCGAATTGTGCAATGGCTTCCTGCACTTCTTTATCAATAAGGTTGTTTCTATAAGGGCTCTCATCTCAGCTCCTGCCTCTGACCCCTCTGTTCCGGCCCCATGCCTGGTGGCATTCGATAAGTTTGTGCCTCTGACATTGTTGGGTCTAGAGGATGTGGTTAGCCATATTAAGCCGTCGGGTTCCCCTTGTGATGCTGTCCATCCTCTTCTTTTTAAAGAGGTTTTCCCGAGTATAGGGCAGTCGGTTCTCGCCATCATAAACAGTAGCTTGTGTTCTGGGGTTGTCCCCGTAAATTTTAAACATGCAGTAGTGCAACCACTACTTAAGAAACCCGGCCTGGATCAAACTGTTCTGGCCAATTTTAGGCCGATCTCCAAGTTGCCATTTATCTCTAAAATCATGGAGAAAGTAGTTTATGCTCAGCTGAAACTCTTCCTGGATGAGCACAATATTCGGGAGGTTTTCCAGTCTGGATTCAAAGCTATGCATAGCACAGAGTCGGCTCTGCTAAGGGTTTTTAACGACATCCTCCTGGCAAACGACTCCGGTAATTATGTGGTTCTTGTCTTGCTGGACCTATCTGCCGCCTTCGATACAGTGGACCATGGAATTTTAATTTCCCGATTACAGCGCCAAGTGGGCATTTGTGGCAGTGCCCTGGGATGGTTCAGGTCCTAGGTACACAAAATTGCTGGAGAAACTCAGCGGGTGCAGCAGCATCTACGGAGCGAAGGAAATAGGCGACGTTTCGGGCCGAAACCCTTCTTCAGACCTATCTGGTCTGGCAGACAGAACCATGCGTGTAAGCCTTGCTGGCTTTGAATCCTCCTCCACTCCCTTGGCATATGGGGTTCCACAGGGATCAATTTTAGGGCCCCTGCTCTTCTCTCTATACCTACTTCCTCTGGGCTCAATTTTAAGAAGGCATGGCATCTCCTTTCACTTTTACGCAGATGATAGCCAGTTATATATGCCACTCAGGAAAGAAGACGACTATTCTCTAAAATCACTTCTGTCTTGTCTTGAGGACATTAAGTCCTGGATGGCCTTAAACTTTCTGGGACTTAGTGAAAAAAAGACAGAGGTGATTTTGTTTGGCCCCAATGGCTGCCGTGAACCTCCTTTGTTGACTTGGGTCCACTGGCATTGTCCGTAAAGCCAACAGTTTTAAACCTGGGTTTTAGGATGGACGGTGATTTTAAACTAGATAAACAAATAGGCGCGGTGGTTAAGTCCAGCTTCTTTCACCTAAAGAAGCTGGCAAAGGTGAAGCCCATCCTCGAGCGGCAGCATTTTGAAACAGTAATCCATGCCTTTATTACATCTAGGCTGGATTACTGTAACGCACTCTACTCTGGAGTCGCACGAGCTTCATTGGCTCGTCTCCAGCTGGTTCAAAATGCTGCCGCTCGCCTTTTAACCGGAACTCGAAAGAGGGAGCACATTACGCCAATGTTGGCCTCCCTTCACTGGCTCCCAGTGCACTTTCGAGTTCATTTTAAAATTATTTTATTTGTTTTCAAATCGTTGAATGGGCTCGCCCCGCCTTACCTCTCTGAGCTGCTCCACCTATATGCTCCTGCCCGGTGCCTCAGGTCAGCTGATCAGCTGCTCCTTGAGGTACCAAGGTCTAAGCAGAAGCTCAGAGGGGATAGAGCCTTTTCTGTTGCTGCTCCGGTACTCTGGAACACCTTGCCGTTGCACATCAGACAGGCCCCCTCACTGTCCATCTTCAAATCCTCCCTAAAAACTCATTTTTATTCTCTGGCTTTCGACACTGGCTGAGACATTACTCCTGTTCTTAGTGCTTTTAATGTCTTTTAATTTTTACTGTTTTTTAGTCCTTCGTTTTACGGTTTTTAATGGTTTGTAATAACTTTTTGTCCATGAGTTCTCATGTACAGCACTTTGTGGCAACTGCGGTTGTTTAAAGTGCTTTATAAATAAAGTTATTATTATTATTATTATTTATTATATTTGCAATATCAAATTGCCTCAGATAATCAAATAATTCCGGGTGCAAACTGCTTTTGAAGCAATGCCATTTGCCTGATTTTACTTCGGAGTCACGTGAGTGATACCGTGAAGAACCCGCTCAGCACGCATGCGCGGCATTACGTTCAGCAGAGCAACAGCGGCACAGCAGGAGTCAGGCGCTCCCGCTACGGAGGTGAGAGAACGGACCGTCAGGTAAGCTGACGTCGGGTTTTTCTTTCACAGGGAGCCTTCTGCTTTCAGGCAGAGAAGAAAGGCTCTAGAACAAACCTGTCCCCCGCTCGACTCCACGGAGGAGCGTTCCATCTTGGGGGGGGGGCAGCAACAAGGCGGTAGGATCACCTAATCCAGTCGTGGAATTCCGGGCTTACCCGCCAGAAACACGGTTATGTGCCATGACCCTACTATCCTACATAGAAACAACCAAAATATTCGAGGGAGATGAAAAGCCTTGTGGGTCAGTCATAAAAAACCTTACGGTCGGATGACGAGCCAAACCATTTCGAGATGGCTCAAGCAGGTGCTAAAAGCTGCTGGGATAAAAACTAACATGTACAAATTTCATTCCACCAGGGCAGCATCCACGTCGACGGCTAAAAGAATGGACGTGCCTATAGACCACATCCTGGCTACAGCAGGATGGTCGGGGGAAAGACCGTTCAGAAATTTTATAATAAGCCATTGGCAAAACCTGTTTTATTTGCAGGAAATGCATTTCGTTGTCTCTGTACTGTACACTGACAATGACAATTAAAATTGAATCTGAATCTGAAAGATTTTACAGACTGCAAATATTTAATTTAAGCCCAGGGGAGCAATTTAATTTCTTTGTTGTTATTGTTAAAAAATACCATTGTGTTTTTCTACAAACAGATTCATTGGTTGATTACGATAACACACTTTGTCCCTCAAAGACTTCGGCAGTGATGTAGTAATAACTGTTACACGGTTTGAAATCACAGAGCTTTGAAATCTTCACGGAATCACTCACGTGACTCCGAAGTAAAATAGTAAGATTAAACGAGAATTTACCAGTTTGAAGTTTGATCTGTATTTTATGAGGAGTTACGATGAGGGATTATGTGCCCTCCGCTCCCACCCTCAATAATATGGATCAAACTGATAAACTGATGTCTCCTTGTCTTTACTATGTTATTTCAATAACTGTGTCTATCTGTGATTCCACACCGCTGCTTTGAAGTATACCGCGCATGCGTGCTGAGCGGGTTCTTCACGTAATCCCTCATCGTAACTCCTCATAAAATACAGATCAAACTTCAAACTGGTAAGTTCTCGTTTAATCTCACTATTTTGGTGGTCTGAAGCTTCTCCATGATGTCAGGAAGATGCATTTCATATTTTTACATTGTGCCTCTGTATAGGCAGATAAAGAAGCATATCTTTAATTCTGTTCTTCAGAGCAAATTGTAGCAGAGAACATGGAGCCAGAATTTGAATTGGAAATTGTGACCAAGTCAATCGAGAATCAAGATGATCTTGAATTTCCTCAACCTGACCTGCCTCTGCCTCAGAAAGGTATAAGTTTTATAGTACATTCCTTAAAATCGTCCTATTAACTTGATATTTTTCTCTTTACTGACCCAAACATACATCCCTTCGCCCACTCCTAGTTTAGTTTAGTTTAGTTTGGTTTAGAGATACAGCGCGGAAACAGGCCCTTCAACCCACTGAGTCCGCGTCGACCAGCGATCCTGTACACCAGCACTATCCTACACACACTAGGGACGAT
Source organism: Amblyraja radiata (assembly GCF_010909765.2). NCBI lineage: Eukaryota > Metazoa > Chordata > Chondrichthyes > Rajiformes > Rajidae > Amblyraja > Amblyraja radiata. The sequence goes on along the minus strand of NC_045960.1, from coordinate 30,911,917 downwards.
TTACAATTATACCAAACTAATTAATCTTCCAACCTGTACGTCTTTGGAGTGTGGGAGGAAACTGGAGATCCCGGAGAAAACCTATGCAGGTCACGGGGCGAATGTAGACACTCCGTACAGATAAGCACTTGGAGTCAGGATTTAACCCGGGTCTCTGCCACTGAGGCAGCAACTCTACCACTGAGCCATCATGCTGCCCAGGCTCTTCTTAATCTCATCTATAGACAAACTAACCTTACCCAAAGATTTCCCACATTTTCTATTGTCTAATCTCTCAAGTCTAAAAGTAATGCATGTTCAAAGTACCTAGATTTGGGTAGAAACCTAATTCATTTTGAAATAATGTATTTATCATCAATTATCATGCAATTACATTGAGTACTATACATTGGCATACATAAATTGCTTTACCAATATAAATGATCAGTTTTATTATTGTTATCGTTTATCGTCAAGTTGGGAAATGGGGAAGTACAATGGGATCTGGGGGTCCTTGTACATCAGTCTATGAAAGTATGCATGCAGGTACAGCAGGCAGTGAAGAAAGCGAATGGCATGTTGGCCTTTATAAAAAGAGGAATCAAATATAGGAGCAAAGAGGTCCTTCTGCAGTTGTACAGAGCCCTAGTGAGACCACACCTGGAGTATTGTGTGCAGTTTTGGTCCCCTAATTTGAGGAAGGACATTCTTGCTTTTGAGGGAGTGCAGTGTAGGTTTACAAGGTTAATTCCCGGGATGGCTGGACTGTCATATGCTGAGAGAATGGAGCAACTGGGCTTGTACACTCTGGAGTTTAGAAGGATGAGAGGGAATCTCATTGAAACATATAAGATTGTTAAGGGCTTGGACACACTAGAGGCAGGAAACATGTTCCAGATGTTGGGCGAGTCCAGAACCAGGGGCCACAGTTTAAGAATAAGGAGTAAGCCATTTAGAACGGAGACGAGGAAACACTTTTTCTCACAGAGAGTCGTGAGTCTGTGGAATTTTCTGCCTTGGAGGGCGGTGGAGGCAGGTTCTCTGGATGCTTTCAAGAGAGAGCTAGATAGGGCTCTTAAAAATAGCGGAGTCAGGGGATATGGGGAGAAGGCAGGAATGGGGTACTGATTGGGGATGATCAGCCATGATCACATTGAATGGCGGTGCTGGCTCGAAGGGCCGAATGGCCTCCTCCTGCACCTATTGTCTATTGTCTATTGTCTATTGAGAAGGCATTAAATAAGTCCTCTCTGTTTGGATTAATTATCCCAGTTTTGACTGCCTTAAGTTTTGTCAATGACTTGTCTTTTTTTCTAGGATCATTCAACTTTGCCCTCCTTTCTGCATCTGTAATTGCTTCCATAAGTGGACTTATCTTTGGCTATGAGCTTGCAAACATTTCGGGAGCGCTTCTGCAACTGACCATCGATTACCAGCTTACCTGCAGGATGCAAGAATTACTTGTCAGTGCAATCTTAATTGGAGGCTCAATGGGTTCCATTGCTGGTGGTTACATGATTGATCGATGGGAAAGAAGGATAGGAATCGTTCTAACAACTTCGTGTTTTGTAATTGGCAATGTCATTATGTCTTCCTCTATGTCCTACCCAATACTCGTTCTGGGTCGCATCATTGTGGGAATCGCTACAACCTCAGGTGTATTTTCAGCATGCATTTATCTGTCAGAGATTGCGCCATTCAACAAAAGAGGAATGTTGGTTGCTCTGATTGAATTCCAGATCGTTACTGGAGTTTTGATAGCATATGTTGTTAATTATGCGTTCGCTAACATCTCGCAAGGTTGGCGATGGATGTTTGGTATTAATCTCATTCCAGCTGTGCTGCAACTCATTGGTGTGTTCTTTCTCCCATCAAGTCCTCGCTTTATGATTAAGAAAGGCTATGATGAAAAGGCAAGTCTCATCCTAATGAAAATCAGATCCTATTCCAATGTTGCCGATGAAATAACAACCATCAAATCTTCCTTGAGCAATGAAAGCAATTATACATTTCTGGACTTATTTCGGACAAAGGAAAACATAAGGCGACGAGTGGGCATAGGATTTGGTTTGGTTATATTCTTGCAAGCTTCAGGCCAACCAAATGTTTTATATTATGCATCAACTATCTTAAGATCCGTTGGATTTGCAAGTGAGAAAACGGCAACCTTAGCTTCAATAAGTGTAGGGCTGGTGAAAGTGCTTGGCACAGTTACAACAATGTTCCTCATCGATCGAATAGGACGCAGAGCATTTCTTTACATTGGAAGTATTGGTATGATTGTAATGTTGATTTTTCTGGCAATGGTAGTGCATGAAATTCCATTGCAATTCAGGGATGTCTGCCATCCACCCAATTATACTTATCATCAGCAAAATAATGTCACATATTCAATGCCTGGATATAATTCAACAACTCCCACTGTCTTTGCATCAAAGGCACATGTTGGTTCATCTGAAATTAGAAACTCTTCAATTATGGAACAAAATAACATGGGAAATACAACAATGTCTGTGAAGAATAGAGATGGGATGGAACAAGTCTCTCCTTTGTTGAAATGGCTGTCCCTTGCTTGCCTCCTTACATATATTGCTGCCTATTCAATAAGTTTTGGACCAGGTAAATATCACTGTCAAAATTAATCTTGCATGGATGATACTTTGGATAGGAAATTGATAAACTGTAATCTCAGTTCCGTTTAGTTTATTGTCATGTTTTGTATCAGGTACAGTGAAAAGCGTTTGTTGCGTGCTATCCAGTCAGCAGAAAGACAATGCATGATTACAATTGAGCCATTTACAGTTTATAAGCTAATAATTTTTAGTGTAAGGAAAAGCCAGCAAAGTCCGATCAAAGATAATCCAAAGGTCACGATAGAAGTAGATGTGGCAGGATGATTCAGTTCCCTGATAACAGCTGGGAAGAAATTATCCCTGAATCTTGAGGTGTGTGTTTTCACGCCTGATGGGAAAGGGGAGAAAAGGGAGTGGCCTGTGAGACTGCTCCTTGATTATGCTGCTGGCCTTGCCAAGGCAACATGAGGTATAAATGGAGTCAATAGAAGGGAGACAAAAGTGCTGGAGAAACTCAGCGGGTGAGGCAGCATCTATGGAGTGAACAAAATAGGCAACGTTTCGGGCCGAAACCCTTCTTCAGACTGATGTAGGGTGGTGGTGGGGTAGGGTGGGGAGAAGAAAGGAGAAAGGAAGAGGAGGAGCCCGAGGGCTGAGGGAGAACTGAGAAGGGAGGAGACAGCAAGGGCTACCGGAAATTGGAGAAGTCAATGTTTATGCCGCTAGGGTGCAAACTGCCCAAGGTGAGGTGCTGCTCCTCCAATTTCCGGTGGTGCTCAATCTGGCCATGGAGGAGGCCCAGGACAGAGAGGTCGGATTCGGAATGGGAGGGGGAGTTGAAGTGCTGAGCCACAGGGAGATTAGGTTGGTTAATGCGGACCGAGCGGAGGGGTTCGGCGAAACGATCGCCAAGCCTACGCTTGGTCTCACCGATGTAGATCAGCTGACATCTAGAGCAGCGGATGCGATAGATGAGGTTGGAGGAGAGGAGATGCAGGTGAACCTCTGTCACACCTGGAACGACTGCTTGGAACCTTGAATGGAGTCGAGGGGGGAGGTAAAGCGACAAGTGTAGCATCTCTTGTGTTTGCAAGGGAAAGTGCCCGGGGAGGGGGTGGTGCGGGAGGGAAGGGAAGAATTGACCAGGGAGTTGCGGAGGGAGCGGTCTTTGCGGAAAGCAGACAGGGAGGGAGATGGGAAGATGTGGCGAGTGGTGGGGTCACGTTGGAGGTGGCGAAAATGACGGAGGACTATTTGTTGTATGTGATGGCTAGTGGGGTGAAAGGTGAGGACTATGGGGACTCTGCCCTTGTTACGAGTGGGGGGATGGGGAGAGAGAGCAGTGTTACGGGGTATTGAAGAGACCCTGGTGAGAGCCTCATTTATAGTAGGGGAGGGGAACCCCCGTTCCCTGAAGAATGATGGCCTGGTTTGGAACACCTCATCCTGGGAGCAGATGCGGCATAGACGGAGGAATTGGGAGTAGGGGATGGAGTCCTTACAGGAAGCAGGGTGGGAAGAAGTGTAGTCCAGATAGCCATGGGAGTCAGTGGGTTTATAGTGGATGTCGGTCAGAAGTCTATTGGGGACATGCCAAACTTCCTAAGCCTTCCAGAATTAGGGTTTAGAGTTAGAGTTCTTTAGTTGGTTAAATGTATTGTAATATAATGTTGACCTCATTGTCGTGATTATGAATTGTGCTTCATTTGCACCGAAGGTTTGAAACCTGCTGAGCCTTTACACTCGTGCTAACATGATGCGCTGTTAAATTTGTAAAATGATTGCCTAAGAACAGTATTTAAAGTTTTTTCTGTCTTTAATTACAGTGGTGTGGGTACTGCTGAGTGAACTATTTCCACTTGGGATAAAAGGCAGAGCTGTAGCTTTCATAGGAAGCTTGAATTGGTGTTTGAACCTGGTTATTGCTCTAACCTTTTTGTCCATGACAGGTAAAGAAAAGTTAATTATCGGATGGCTTGAGATTATAACGTAGACAATAAGTGTTACAGTTTAAAATTTGAATTGTAATGTTTTGCAAATCACTTCCCCAGACTAACAAAATGGAATTGTGTGTATGTAGTGTCCTTGACTGCTCATCCCTCTATCATGGAGGACTGGACCAATGCTGTTTCCCTAGTGAAGAATCAACAAAAACAAAAGCATTAGATTGAGTGCAATGAAAATAGAGTCCACTTTTTCAGTTTTTAGTTTATTGTCATTTGTACCACTGATGTACAGTGAAAAGCTTTTGTTGCATGCTAACCAGTCAGCGGAAATACAATACATCATTCCGATCGAGCCATTCACAGTGTACAGATAAGGGAATAACGTTTAGTGCAAGGTAAAGTCAGTAGCCCGATCAAAGATGGTCCCATGGTCCCCAATGAAGTAGATAGTAGTTCAGGACAGCAGGATGGTTCAGTTGCCTGGGAACAGCTGGGAAGAAACTGTCCCCCATTCTGGAGGTGTGCATTTTCACACTTCTCTCCCTTTTGCCCGATGGAAGGGAGGTTGGTTTGTGTGATGGTCTGGGCTGCGTCCACAATTCGCTGCAATTTCTTACGGTATTCCCAAGCCAAGCTGATCAGTTCCCACAGCATTTTTGCAGGGAAATGGAGCTGTTCCCAAACCAAGCTGTGATGTATCCTGATAAAATGCTTTCTGCGGTGCATCTGTAGAGGTTGATGAGGGTTGTTGGGGACATGCCAAACCTCCTAAGCCGAGAGGCAATAAATCTAAATAGTGTGGTAAAGTGCCTCAAGATTATTTTTATATGAATTCTCTCGCTCGTTTCAATCTTCAGACCGTCCCTTTCTCCCTTCTTAAACAACGATACAACAAGAGTGATCTTCCAGTCCTCCAGCACAAAGCCTGATTCCAGCGAAGTTTGGAAAATAGTGCTTGGAGCCTTGTCTATTTCCTTCCTTAATGCTTTTCAGAGTCTGGAACACGCCTTATCTGTCCCTGGATATTTAAGGTGCCAATCCTTCAATATTTATCACCCTCAAATATCGTCATATTTAATATGGACAAACCTCCTTGCTTCCTGCTCTTCATGTACATTTCCGTCTAGTTTAGCAAAAAACAAAGCTTGGGAGGAACTAAGCGGATCCAGCAGCATCTGTTGAGAGAATGGACAGGTGATGTCTTGTATCAGGCCCCTTCTTTAGTCTGATTGGAGTGGACGTGTGGGGGAGAGAGAATGCAGGAAAAGAAAGGTGAGGTCGACAAAACCTGGCAAGTGATGTTAAATATGGGAAAAAGAGGAGGTCTGAAATGTAAAGCTGAAGGGAGGGATATGGTGGGGAGGAGAAAGGGGGAATAAAAGGGAAATGCCAGACTCGATGAGCGTATGGAGAGGGGAAAGGATGAGGGTGACTGGGTGGTGGGTGATGGTAGGAAAATTGTGTGTGTATTGGGGTGGAGGGCTCGGGGGAGATTAGAAAGGGTTGGGAGGGTGTTGCTCTCCCACCCCATTTCTCTTTTTCAGCTTTCTTCCCCCTCCTCCCTCCACTCTAATCAGTCTGAAGAAAGGTCCCCAATCAAACATCGTCTGTCCATTCCCTTCACAGAGTACCACTAACACTTTATGTTTTGCTCACAATTCCAGCACGTGTAGTTTTGCATGTCTCCATTTAATTTAGTATTGTCAGCAAACTTGAAAATATGACATTCGGTCCCCTCATAGATGATAAAGATTATGAATATTGGAGAACAAGCACTGATTCCAATGGCACCCCAAAATTCACAGCCTACCAGTTGGAAAAGGAGCAAATTTATTCCCACTCTTTACTTTCTTTCCAATAGCCAGTTCTGAATCAATGCCTGTAGATTACTCCCAATTTGCATGTGCTCTGACCTTGTTGGCTAATCTCTTGTGTGGAACTTTATCGAACATTTTCGTAAAATACAAATACATCACTGCTGTTCCTTATCTATTTTACCAGTCACATCCTCAGAGAACACCGGCAGATTCAGTGATAAATATTGCCACACTTTTCCAGCTGTTATGTAATGACATCCTTCATTATAGATCCCAGCATTTTCCCCACCATTGATAAAGGCTAATTGGTCAGTATTACCCTGATTTTCCTCACCCTCCTTTCTTAAATAGTGGAATCACATTTGCCATCCTCCAATCCACAGGAACAATAGAAAACCAAGAGGACTTTGGAAGATGATATTCAAAGCATCCACTTACCATAAAACATTCCCAGCAAATAAAAAAACAAAGTGCTGGTGGAATTCAGCAGACCTGGCAGCATTCGTGCAGGGAATTGGACAGTATATTTTGGTTTGCAAGCCTTCTTCAGAATGATGAATGGTCCCGACTCCTTAATGCGGCCTGTCCTATTCCCTCCACAGATGCAGCCTGGCCTGTTGAGTTTCACCAGCACTTTGTTTTTTTGCTCAAGTTTCCAGCATCTAGTTTCTTGTGTCTCCATAAAACATTCCCAGTAGTTTCCAATGTTCTGTGTTAACATACTTTAAGGTAATTTCAGTTTCAAAACTAACTCTCCACTCCAAACAAGAAATATGTATTAGAAACAAGGAACTGCAGATGCTGGTATTTACAAAAAAGACACAAAGTGCTGCAGTACCTCAGTGGGTCAGGCAGCATCTCTGGAGAACAGGGATAGCTGACGTTTCAGATTGGGACCCATCTTCAGACTGAGTCTGAAATTGCAATTGTAAATTTGCTTTAGACTCTTGCATAAAATAGTCCGTTTTTCATTTCAATTAAAGCTTCACAAAATCCAGGTTTCTACTGCAAACATAATATCCAATATAACTAGATCATCTGATTAACTAAATTGCAACTAAATATTTAGTCGGTTGACCGAGTCACAATATTTGTAATATTTGCCAAAATCTAGAATTGTCTAATGTCCCTTAAAAAAAAGCAGCACACTAATATTTTGAACGTTCAGGGATCGTTATAACAAATCAATGTTTGTTTTTTTTAACAGATCCGGAACACGGTGTACTTTGATAAATCACGCTTATTCCATTGTGACAACTCGGTAGATTTGTAGCGAGGAACTGATTGACTTTCCTGTCCAGCTCATGTTACCAAATGAGATCTTGGCTGAAAGACCCAAAAATGTTTTTTTCCCTTCAACTGCAAAGCCAAATGTAAATGTCAGATAAGCTGGGACACAAAGTTATTTTATTACAAAATTGGCATTTACAATGATATAAATTTTCTGCTCTTGGCTTTCAAAGGTACGCCAAGAATATATGCAGATGGACAAATATTCAGCGAAGCACCACAATTTGTCTGCACCATTCCTTTCATTTCTCATTAAATGGTTACCCTGATCAGCCAAAATCCTCTAGTCAATAGCTGAATGGATGTGTGGAAAGAACACTTCATGCTTCCTTTCATGATCCTTGAAATACTGCCTCTTGAAATCCCAGGGGGAATTATCATTCTTCAATATTACAATTTTACGATCAGTTCAGACGCTGCCTGAACATGTTATTGTGGCAGGTCCAGCCACAGCATCTGTGGAAATCATGTGTGGAAAGTGCACAGCATCTCCATCCACGCTTTTGCAGTCGCCCAGATGGAGTAGCTGGATCCCTTTCTGTGGAAGCTTTCTGCTTGCAAATTGGCCACCATGTACATTGAATTATAATAAGGGAATAATAATTTCCCTTAAATATTACTTAATTTGCTCTAAAGTACTTTTTGATTCACTGAAATCCAGCCAGTGCTATTTGAAGTTAGTTGTTTTTCTTGTTTGCATATGCATTTGTGATCCAGATGTCAAGGCAGGGCCCCTTATCCGCTTTATGGTGAATAAAAGTCTTGCCTTGACAGAGACAAATCTGAATGAAAGGGAGACATAAGAAACTGCAGAGACTGGAATCTTGAGCAAAACACAAAGTGCTGGGGTAACTCAACGGGCCAGGCAGCATCTGGGAAGGGAATGGACAGGCAGCCTATCGGGTCCCTTCTTTAGACTTAATGACAAAACTTCGCCTGTCCATTCCTTGCCCAGCCGCTGCCTGATCCACTGAGTTCCTCCAGCACTTTGTGTATGACAGGGAACTAGAAATGCGAGGCAACGCTATCATATTGCATTGAAATATCTCCAAACTCTTGATTCAGTGAATTTTGGTTTGGGACACACTTGGCTTCTCACTGAAGAATATTTGTCTTTGCACTTCAAAACAATATTTCAGTATTTTAAGTACTTTGAGGCATTTAACCATGATAAGACAGTACTGAATCTAAACTTCCAATATCTGCATTTATAAAGGTTGGATCAGTTCATTTGCATTTGAAGGGAATCTGAGTCCAACCTACTCAACTATTCACTAAGCAAACTCGCCCAAAAGTCTGTGGATGTTTGGCTCAAATGGATCTCTCAAGACTGACAACAATTTATTGTGGATAATGAACTGCTAAGGATGAACTAGCAGGTTAATGGAGCTGTGACACAAGTCAGTCATAAGCTTGGTGGATTGGATCCAAAGGGCTGAGTGATCCACGTTTTATGCTCTTGTCAATAAAAGATTCATTAACTGGCATGAATTAATTATTTGTTCAAAAGATTTTAAAAAAACCACTGCAAGTCACCTTTAAAACTAATTGAAAGAGAAGTAAAAGGTGAATTTACACCATAACAGTCACTCTTGTGTGATTAATTGCAATTTTAAAAGTATTGTAATTCTTTGTATTGTTTGTATTTGTAAATTGTATTGCTTATTTGTTCCAGATTATGTTGGGCTGACATGGATGTTTCTGATTTATGCCATGCTCAGTTTTGGCGGGCTGATTTTTATCATTTTATTTATACCTGAGACTAAGGGTCGGACGTTAGAGAACATATCAGAACAACTAGCCAAAGGGTAAGTTGATATGAAATTCCAAACTTGTAAATTGAGAGCAGCAAATGTAAACCTGCCTTGGGATTGGCTGATACTTTTTGCACGGGTAGATAAGAGGTTAGTAACATTTGCAGCACAATAACAGTAGGTAATGACCGTCTCTTTAGTTTAGTTTATTATTGTCGCATATACCAAGGTACAGTGAAAAGCTTTCGTTTGTGTGCTGTTGAGGGTGGCACGGTGGCGCAGCGGGACTGTTGCCTTTCAATAGAGACCCGGGTTCAATCCTGACTCTGGGCGCTGACTGTACGGAGTTTGTACGTTCTTCTCCGTGACCTGCGTGGGTTTTCTTAAGGATCTCCGGTTTCCTCCCACACAACAAAGATACACAGGTTTGTAGGCTAATTGGCCCCAGTGTCTGCAGGTTAGTGTTAGTGTACGGGGATCGCTGGTTGGTGTGGACTCGGTGGACCGGAGAAGCTATTTCCCTGCTGTATCTCTAAACTAAACTAAACAGTCAGTGAAAAGACTGTACATGAATACAATTAAGCCGTCCACAGTGCACAGATAAAGGATAAAGGGGACAACGTTCATTGCAAGATATAACATTGAAGTCTGATAAAGTCCAATTAAGGATAGTTCAATGATCTCCAATGAGGTAGATGGGAGGTCAGGACTGTACTCTAGCCAATGAGAGGACCGTTCAGTTGCCTGATAACAGCTGGGAAGAAACTGATCCTGAATCTGGAGGTCTGTGCTTTCAAACATTTGTACCTCTTGCCTGATGGGAGAGGGGAGAAGATTGAGTGACCAGGGTGAGACTGGTCCTTGATTATGCCGGCAGCCTTGGAGAGGCAATGTGAAGTGTAGATTATGGTAACTCGCTCACTCAAGAGAGTGCAACAACCCACCAGTGTCAAGTTCCTCACATTCATATACTTATGTATTGCCAGTGACCAGAAGCTCAGCTGAACTAGTTGCATGGATGTGCCTACAAACACAGGTTAGAATATGGATATCCTAATTTCTCAATGGCAATTAGAGATGGACAGTAAATACACACAAAAAATAATTTAATACAAGAAATCTCTTAGTATATCACTTTAATCTTTTCTAGACTGCACGGTTAATTAAACTTTGCTAGCAAATTAGTTGTAGAATAGCAGATTATTTGGAGCCTAGTACTGAGCTGGTTATTCACTCATGCATATGTGAAAATGAAAAGAAACACATTTGAAATTCGCGACAGTGAGAGTAGGAATGGAGCGAGGTGGAGGATAAATGAGTGGATGAGGGACTGGTGCAGTGGGTATGGATTCAAGTTTCTGGATCATTGGGACCTCTTTTGGGGAAGGTGCGACCTGTACAGAAAGGACGGGTTGCACTTGAACTCGAGAGGGACCAATATCCTGGCGGGGAGATTTGCAAAGGCTACTGGGGAGACTTTAAACTAGTATGGTTGGGGGGAGGGACTCAAATTGGGAAAGCTAGCAGTCAGTGTGTGAGGCAGGAGGCAGAGAATGGTAGCACTCTGACCCAAAATGTAGGGGAGAGTGAAGAAAAAGACAATAAACAGAGAATAAGAGAGGGGGGGTTTCTTAAATGTGTATATTTTAATGCTAGGAGCATTGTAAGAAAGGTGGATGTACTTAGAGCCTGGATTGACACCTGGAAGTATGATGTTGTGGCGATCAGTGAAACATGGTTGCAGGAGGGCTGTGATTGGAAACTAAATATTCCAGGATTTCGTTGCTTCAGGTGTGATAGAATTGGAGGGGCAAGAGGTGGAGGTGTTGCATTGCTTATCAGGGAAGATATTACAGCAGTGCTTTGGCAGGATAGATTAGAGGGCTCGTCTAGGGAGGCTATTTGGGTGGAACTGAGAAATGGGAAAGGGGTAGCAACACTTATAGGGGTGTATTATAGACCGCCAAATGGGGAGCGAGAATTGGAAGAGCAAATATATAAGGAGATTGCAGATATTAGTAGTAAGCACAAGGTAGTGATTGTGGGAGCTTTCAATTTTCCACACATAGACTGGGAAACACATTCTGTAAATGGGCTGGATGGGTTGGAGTTTGTAAAATGTGTGCAGGATAGTTTTTTGCAGCAATACATAGAAGTACCTACTAGAGAAGGGGCGGTGCTGGACCTCCTGTTAGGAAATGTGACGGGTCAGGTGGCAGAGGTATGCGTTGGGGAACAGTTCGGGACCAGTGATCACAATACCATTTGTTTCAATATAATTATGGAGAGGGTCAGAACTGGACCTAGGGTTGAGATTTTTGATTGGAGAAAGGCTAACTTTGAGGAGATGCGAAAGGATTTAAAAGGAGTGAATTGGGACAGTTTGTTTTATGGGAAAGACGTGGAAGAGAAATGGAGGACATTTAAAGGTGACATTTTAAGAGTACAGAATCTTTATGTCCCTGTTCGGTTGAAAGGAAATAGTAAAAATTGGAAAGAGCCATGGTTTTCAAGGGAAATTGGACACTTGGTTCGGAAAAAGAGAGAGATCTACAATAATTATAGGCAGCATGGAGTAAATGAAGTGCTTGAGGAGTATAAAGAATGTAAAAAGAATCTTAAGAAAGAAATTCGAAAAGCTAAAAGAAGATATGAGATTGCTTTGGCAAGTAAGGTGAAAGTAAATCCAAAGGGTTTCTACTGCTATATTAATAGCAAAAGGATAACGAGGGATAAAATTGGTCCATTAGAAGTCAGAGTGGACAGCTATCTGCAGAGCCAAAAGAGATGGGGAAGATATTGAACAATTTATTTTCTTCGGTTTTCACCAAGGAGAAGGATATTGAATTATGTGAGGTAAGGGAAACAAGTAGAGTAGCTATGGAAACTATGAGATTCAAAGAAGAGGAAGTACTGACACTTTTGAGAAATATAAAAGTGGATAAGCCTCCAGGTCCGGACAGGATATTCCCTAGGACATTGAGGGAAGTTAGTGTAGAAATAGCAGGGGCTATGACAGAAATATTTCAAATGTCATCAGAAACGGGAATAGTGCCAGAGGATTAGCGTACTGCGCATGTTGTTCCATTGTTTAAAAAGGGGTCTAAGAGTAAACCTAGCAATTATAGACCTGTTAGTTTGACGTCAGTGGTGGGCAAATTAATGGAAAGGATACTTAGAGATAATATATATAAGCATCTGGATAAACAGGGTCTGATTAGGAACAGTCAACATGGATTTGTGCCTGGAAGGTCATGTTTGACTAATCTTCTTGAATTTTTTGAAGAGGTTACTCGGGAAATTGATGAGGGTAAAGCAGTGGATGTTGTATATATGGACTTCAGTAAGGCCTTTGACAAGGTTCCTCACGGAAGGTTGGTTAAGAAGGTTCAATTGTTGGGTATTAATGGTGGAGTAGCAAGATGGATTCAACAGTGGCTGAATGGGAGATGCCAGAGGGTAATGGTGGATGGTTGTTTGTCAGGTTGGAGGCCAGTGACTAGTGGTGTGCCACAGGGATCTGTGTTGGGTCCACTGTTGTTTGTCATGTATATCAATGATCTGGATGAAGGTGTGGTAAATTGGATTAGTAAGTATGCAGATGATACTAAGATAGGTGGGGTTGTGGATAATGAAGTAGATTTTCAAAGTCTACAGAGAGATTTATGCCAGTTGCAAGAGTGGGCTGAAAGATGGCAGATGGAGTTTAATGCTGATAAGTGTGAGGTGCTACATCTTGGCTGGACAGATCAAAATAGGACGTACATGGTAAATGATAGCGAATTGAGGAATGCAGGTGAACAGAGGGATCTGGGAATAACTGTGCACAGTTCCCTGAAAGTGGAATCTCATGTAGATAGGGTGGTAAAGAAAGCTTTTGGTGTGCTGGCCTTTATAAATCAGAGCATTGAGTATAAAAGTTGGGATGTAATGTTAAAATTGTACAAGGCATTGGTGAGGCCAATTCTGGAGTATGGTGTACAATTTTGGTCGCCTAATTATAGGAAGGATGTCAACAAAATAGAGAGAGTACAGAGGAGATTTACTAGAATGTTGCCTGGATTTCAGCAACTAAGTTACAGAGAAAGGTTGAACAAGTTAGGGCTTTATTCTTTGGAGCGCAGAAGGTTAAGGGGGGACTTGATAGAGGTCTTTAAAATGATGAGAGGGATAGACAGAGTTGACGTGGATAAGCTTTTCCCACTGAGAGTAGGGAAGATTCAAACAAGGGGACATAATAATAATAATAATAAATTTTATATTTAATGGGCGCCTTTCATACAAAATCTCAAGGACACCTTACATAGTAATCGGAATAAAGACATATAATCGGAGTAAAACAAGTAATTAAAGACATCACAATGACACAAATTAAAAACAGAATTCAATCCAAAAACAGAAAATCAAAAACACAGTGTGAAGAGAGAGCAGCGGCAACCAATTCGTGCCAGCGTCCACTCTCCCTTCACGGCAGCCATGACTTGAGAATTAAGGGACAGAAGTTTAGGATTAACATAAGGGGGAACTTCTTTACTCGGAGAGTGGTGGCTGTGTGGAATGAGCTTCCAGTGAAGGTGGTGGAGGCAGGTTCGTTTTTATCATTTAAAAATAAATTGGATAGTTATATGGACGGGAAAGGAATGGAGGGTTATGGTCCGAGCGCAGGTATATGGGACTAGGGGAGAATACGTGTTCGGCACGGACTAGAAGGGTCGAGATGGTCTGTTTCTGTGCTGTAATTGTTATATGGTTATATGGTTATAAATAATAAAGTGTGGCCTTGATAGCAATGAAGATGAATTTGGCTGACCAGAGACATATGATCTGGTCATTGCTTTAGCACATATTTTCTCAGGTGGGAAGCTTACTCATCTGATGCGTTCTCTGCTACCATCAGTGCTGCTCCCTCATTGTTTAGTTTAGTCCACGTTGAGTCCATGCCGACCAGCGATCCCCGCATACTAACACTATCCTACACACACTAGGGACAATTCACAATTTTACCAAGTCAATTAGCCTGCAAACCTGTACGTCTTTGGACTGCAGGAGGAAACCGGAACGCCCCGAGAAAACCCACGCAGGTCACATGGAGAACGTACAAATTCCATACAGACAGCACCCGTAGTTAGAATCAAACCTGGGTCTCTGGCAGTGTAAGGCAGCAACTCTACCACTGCGCCACCATGCCGCCCACCGAATGATTGGAATGATCTTGGAATGTTTGTTTCCATTCTGATGGCAGTGAAGTAAAGCTTTAAGTTTTTCACTTGTCATAGGCAAGTATTAATAACTATAACAAGCTATATTCTCATTAGAAAATAATACTTTAAATAATTCTTCTTTGGTATATGTTAGTCTATCCATAGTTATTTTCAGTTAATGGGTTCATGACAACATACTTTCACTCTGGCTCACTTTAAACAAAAGTAACCTATTGAAAAATCTTTTTCCTAGTTTGTCACCCAGAATACATATATTAATATAAGGGAGAAGAATGATTTAAGACTGAAAGGTTAAATTTCAACTTGAATTCTCACAAGCATGAAATTTTAATGATCTCTCAGGTACGATATAACTGGAGCTTGCAGTTTGACTGAACGTATAAAGAAACTGCTCCCAGAACGATGTTGGAAACACAAAGGTGGTGAGCACTTAATCTGGGCTACTGCTACCCAATACCACACAGATGGTTTGGAGAACTATTTTGATGATAGTAGTTTGTAACACACAGTTCAAAATTTATATCTTTTGAAGTAATATTGCACTAATATAATGTTCTGTTTTCATTCATAATTGTCAATTAATTCTCATTTATTCTGAAGGAATGGCCTGCAAATATTGGTGGATGGTATTCGTTGACAGTCATAGGGATGTGCAGCACAGAAATAGACCCTTCATCCTAAATCGTCCGTGCTGACCAAGATGCCCCATCTAAGCCAGTTCAATTTGCCCATATCCCACTAAACATTTCCTATCCATCAGCCTATCCAAATGTATTTTAAATGTTGTTATTGTACATGCCACAACTACTTCTTCTGGTAGCTTGTCCCATATACCCACCACCCTCTGTGTGAAATAGTTTCCCTCAGGTTCCTATTCAATTTTCCACTTGTTTTATACCTAAGCCATCTAGTTCTCGACCCTGAGAAAAAGATTGTGCATGCATTCTATTGATTCCCCTCATGATTGTATGCACCGCTATTAGACCGCCCTTCAGCTTCCTGCACTCCAAGGAATAAAATCTTAGCCTGCCCAACTTCTTCCTATAGCTTAGGTCTTTGAGTCCTGGCAACATCCTCATAAATCCCTGTACCTTGATTTTGTTTAAAAAAAAGATATGTTTCCGCATGAAAATGTCTTAAGGTTCCGCATGGTAGGCTGCTCTGGAAGTTTAGATTGCATGGGAACCAGGGAGAGCTAGCTAAAGGGCCTGTTCCACGAGCATGCGACTCCATGCGGCACCATGCGGCAAGCACGACCTAACGTGGTCCCTTGAGCTGTACGGCCTCGCGGGGCCGGTCCCACTTCGATCGCCGGAGCCGTATGGAGTTGTGCGGAGCTGGTCCCGACATCGTGCGGGGCTCCGAAAAACTGACCGTGTTCAAAAATTCCGCGTGGCAACGGCCTGCCGGCCCGCAGCCGCCTCAACGCCGTACACACCGCCTCGACGGGCATATGCAGCGTCTTGACGCCGTACGTCCATCTTGACGCCGTACCTTACACGCGAACTTCCCGCGGACTTCGCTCGAACTTCACGTCACTCACTCGAACTCCGCGCGGCCCCCGTTTCTGGTTTGGTCGCGCTCGCGGCATGCAGGTGCATGCTGTTGGGACCGGCCCTGTACGGGGATCACTCGACTTCCGCGCGTCTCCCGCTTCCGGTTTGGTCGCGCTTGCCGCATGCAGGTCGCATGCTCGTGGGACAGGCTCTTAACTGGATAGATAATTGACTTCATGGAAGGAAGCAGAGGGCGATGTTGGAAGGTTGTTTTTTGGACTGGAGGCTTGTGAATAGTGGTGTGCCTCGGGGATTGCTGCTAGGCCCATTGATGTTAGTGGTTTATACCGATGATTTGGATGTAATGTACGAGGCATGATTAAGTTTGCAGGGGACACAAAAGTGGGTGGTATCATAGGAAGATAATTATCATAAATTACAGCACAATCTTGGTCAGTTGGGCAAGTGGGCTGAGAAATGGTTAATGGAGTGTAATGCAGACAAGTGTGAGGTGTATTTTGGGAAGTCAAACTAGCTCAGGACCATCATAGTACATGGCAGGGTCCTGGAGAGTGTTGTAGAACAGATTGATTTAGGAGTGCAGCTACATAGTTTTGTGAAAGTGGTATCACAGGTAGGGTAGTCAAGTCAACTTTATTTGTCACATACACATACAAGATGTACAGTGAAATGAAAGTGGATGAATTTCCTCAGCTGCCTGAGGTGGTAAAGGCACTGCCTTGCCTTTCTCACCAGTACGGCAGTGTGTGTAGTCAAGAGGTTTTTTGGCACATAGGCCATCAACAGTGGTGTGCTGAGTATATGAAGGATGTTATGTGACAATTATACAAGATGTTGGTGAGGCCAAATGTGGAGTATTGTGTTTAGTTTTGATCAACCTGCTATAGAAAAGATATAGTTAAGTTGGAAAGAGAGCAGAGAAGATTTACTAGGTTGTTACTAGGACTTGAGGGCCTGAGCTATAGAGAGAGGTTGGGCAGGTTAGGACTTTATTCCTTGGAGCGCAGGAAGATGAAGGGTGAAATTATGGAGGTGTATAAGATCTTGAGTGGAATAGATAGGGTAGATGCACCAAGTCTTTTACCCAGAATAAAACAATCAGGAACTGAACGATATACGTTAAGGGTGAAAGAGGTAACATTCAATAGGATCCTGAGGGGCAGCCTTTTCACACAGTAGGTGGTGGATATAAGAAACGAGCTGCCAGAGGAAGTAATTGAGGTAAGTACTATAACAACATTTAAAAGACATTTGGACAGGTACAGTACATGGATATGAAAGGTTTAGAGGGATATGGGCCAAAAGCAGACAAGTGGGAGTAGTGTAGATGGGGCTTCTTGGTCGGTGTGGGCATCTTGGGCCGCAGGGCCTGTTTCCACGCTGTATGACTATGTTTAAGAAGGAACTGCAGATGCTGGCAAATCGAAGGTACACAAAAAAGCTGGAGAAACTCAGCGGGTGCAGCAGCATCTATGGAGCGAAGGAAATAGGCAACGTTTCGGGCCAAAACCCTTCTTCAGACCCTTCTTCTGAAGAAGGGTTTCGGCCCGAAACGTTGCCTATTTCCTTCGCTCCATAGATGCTGCTGCACCCGCTGAGTTTCTCCAGCTTTTTTGTGTACCTGTAGGACTCTATGTTGCCCAAAGCAAATGCACTAAAGGTAGACAAAAAAGCTGGAGAAACTCAGCAGCTGAGGCAGCATATATGGAGCGAAGGAAATAGGCGACGTTTCGGGTTGAGACCTTTCTTTAGACGAAGAGTCTCGACCCGAAACATCGCCTATTTCTTTCACTCCAAAGATGCTGCCTCACCCGCTGAGTTTCTTCAGCTTTTTTTTCTGCCTTCGATTTTCCAGCATCTTGTTCCAGTTCCTTCTTAAACATAAGTGTGCTAAAGGGTCTCCAAACTAAACTATCCACTTGGGCAGCATTCTTATATTTGTTCAGTGCACATGCTCTCTGGCAGAACATAACTCACTTATCTCAGTCCAGAGAGCTCAGGTGCATTTTTTGCAAGGGCCAAAGAATTCAACACTAATGGTTATTGCCTTCCCTGGTGGAGATTAATCTGCTGAATCTATAATGCACTGAACTGTAGAGCACCAGTCCCTGTTTGCTCAGCTAGAACAAGTCTTTCAGCTGATGGGTCACCTGAACCATGCTCTGAAGGTTTTCGGCATTATTGACAGGAATAGCTCTCAGGTTATACGAGTGTGTCATGTTCCCTGACAACTACCTAGATTATTGCAAGCTTGACTGACTGATAAACATGATGGCTTTTAAATGTATTGTGGTGTTGACTTTATTGTAATCTTTCTTCACTGACACTTCACCAATAAAATTTGGTTAATTTTTAACTGCAACCCCCTACCCTAAACGTTCTCAAATGCAATCATTTCCATCTCTGCAACCTTCTCACCTCGTATTAACAGCAGATAGCAAGTGGACAATTGATTCCTTCCCAGGAGGTAAGTTGATGGCTTGATTATTTAAGCAATCTGATGTGGTTGGGAGCTTCACAGTTAGCTTGTCATCTCAACATAGATGTGGATTAAACCAAATGAAAGGAAACTACCAACAGAGGTCCACTTGAAGTGCCAAGTAAATGCTTCATTTTGATCTCCAACTGAGTTCCTCATCATCATGGATGTCTGTTATCAATCAATTCAATGCACTGTCAAGCAGAAACCTAGGACACTCTGAGATATAATGCTCAGAAACTCCAGAACTGACAATGTTTCAAACTAAACAGTTTCAGCAGATACTTCCACATCACTGCCAAATTACAAATTAGCCCGGATATGTAATGCCGACTACTAAAAGCAACATTTCCAATCCAACCATTTATCAGTCTACCATTATTTCTTAGACAAACAATTGAAAGTATTTAAGACTCTTACTCATAAGTAGACTGCTGAATGGTTGGGTTTTGCCTGGGCTAGTTGGCTCGACATTTTACATAGTTGAAGTATGGACAGACTAACATCTGCAGTAAGTTGTGAATGGATCCCTAGACATCGTGGACAAATTTAAGATAGACACAAAATGCTGGAGTAGCTCAGATGGTCAGGCAGCATCTCTCGAGAAAAGGAATAGGTGACGTTTTGGGTCGAGACCCTCCTTCGGACTCCTGAAAAAGGGTCCTGAGAGAATTTAACATGGATCATCAATAAAGAGCCTTAATAAAACTTGGTCAATAGAAAATGTGAAAAATGTTCCACGAGAAGATTTACCTGGCAGGAAGAAAGTTGGTTGTGGCTACTCAGGCTATTCAGCACAGACCCAACAGAATATTACACTAGTCCTCTACAGTGTCCTCGGTCCAACAGTCTTCAGTTGTTTTATCAATGACCCTTTCTCCATAGTCAGTAGTGGGAATACTTGTTGCTATTTTATAGAGTTTAGTTCTACAAGCAATGAAGCAGTCTATACCATTATGCAGCAAGTTCAAGATAACTTTCTGTATTGAACTGATAAGTATCATTCATGTCTCATTGTGCTGAGCTGTGAGCATTTCCAGAAAGAGTGACTGGAACCACATCAACCCCCATACCATACTCAATCATCCCTTGACTTTCAACATTCTTACCACCATTAACATCCTTGAGGTCAGATTCAGATTCAACTTAATTGTCATTGTGCAGTGTACAGTACAGAGACAATGAAATGCAGTTAGCATCTCCATAGAAGAGCGACATAAGAGGTCATCGCTATTTACAGAAACATTCAAAATGGGAACCCCCAAAGTTAAAACTGATCTGTCGTGTTTGCTGATAAAACTACTAAATTGATCAAAATACTTTAAGGTGTCAATTTTTCTCTTGGCAAATGAAAAATGTTCTCACAAAACTAAAACAATCAAGAAATTAAAATGTCTCCAACATTTGGGTGGATTTTATTTCATTGAATAATTTTAGTATCCTCTCACCTCAAATGACCATGCTTCAACGGTGATGTGGCTACACGCTCTAGTTGAGTGTCACTGCCTGCTGAGCATCTGTAGCAATCCTTCACTACAAAGTACTTCCACTGACGTGACATTTCATGAGTGTTTTTTATTTGAGAAAGACTTTCAAACAAATTGGAGTATGAATTATCAAACGATTCACTTTTGGACTGATTTCCTTTAAACTTGAACAGCTTTTGTGTTATGGAGAGCCAAGTGAGAGTGGGCCTGTGAGTAACAGCAGCTGCGGTTTATTTGCTTTCCTTTCTGTCAGTGAAGCTGTTTATCTTTTTCACCAGTCAAAGGGTTGAAACTCAATCATCTTGCTCTTTCCATTTTTGGGGTAAGTGAAAGAAAGATTTACATTTAAACAGTGTGTTTGATGCCGTGGAACACATCTGCCAGTGCTTTTCAGCCAAAAGTTACTTTTGAAATCTAGTTTTACTGGCAAACACAACGTGCGACTCACACAAAGGTTTATGAATAATTGACCATTTATCTGATTTTGCTGGTGTTAGTTGAGAGGTACTTGGCGACATACAGCATCCACTCATTTGATAGACACAAAATGCTGGAGTAACTCAGCGGGACAGGAAGCATCCCTGGATAGAAGGAATGGGTGACGTTTCGGGTCAAGACCCTTCTTCAGACTAGAGTCAGGAGAAAGGGAAACGAGACATATAGATGGTGATACAGAGAGAGAGATATAGAACAAATTAATGAAAGATATGCAAAAAAAGCAATGACGATACAGGAAACAAGCCATTGTTTCAAGTTCAAGCAAAATTTAAGTTGATGTTCCTCCAATCTCCACTTATTTGAGTTCAGTTCCTTACTTTTCCATTTTGTATGTTAATGTGGATGGGTAGATGGTGGGTGTGGGAAGCTTCCGATACCTCATCCAAAAGACAACAGTTTTTGGCATCAAAATGCCCTTCATTGAGAACCCCATTGCCCTGTCTGTTCCCCATCTGAGCTGCGAGGTTCATGAGCATGTTACCCCCAGAGACTATCCATTGCCACTCTAACAATGTTGCCCACTTCCATTGAACTTGATGAGACGTTTGGTCATAATGCCACATCTGCCCTGGTCATGATGAATCTATTTCATGGACAACATTTGTAAAGCCACAACTTGTAGTAGATGCTAAATAGAATAAGTTGTTCATTTTTTTAAAGTTATATTTTCATGAACAATGTTGTTCCAAAAGAGCAGCCTCTGCAAAAATATTACTATTGTTCAAAATTTGGAATGAATTGTAAATTTCTTAGAGCTAAAGTTGGGAGGCAGGATTCCTGGCAGGAGGGTAGTTCATTTCTTGTGGCTTTAAAGGAGCCAAATTTCAGAAGATTAGTTCAAAGTACAAACTATACTAAATTGTCCATTTATTTTCACACCACAATTTATGAACTTAAACGCTCTGGTATTTGCCCAGAAGAACAATGATGCTAAAATTCACTGAGACCGAGGTCGAGTGGAAGTTCTTTTTATACCTTACTTGGCTCGTGATGGGAATAAAATTGGAACCAGTCAGGCGGCTTCGTCCATTGAATTTTGTTGAAGAATGCTGTGTGGAATCATCTTAATATTACAAACACACAGAAGTGTTATGACCAGTAACACATTTGTATTATCTTATAACACCATTGGTGATTTTATAATCCCTAGGTGCACCAAAATTTAAAAGATTAATAAAACATGTGTTTCTGTTTCTCTTCTGCATATTTGTTTTTCTGTTCCCATTATCACTGCCTTCCTGTGGACTACAGCCTCAATTTTTCTTTTGTAAATTGTTTCTCAGATTCAGATTCAGATTCAGATTCAATTTTAATTGTCATTGTCAGTGTACAGTACAGAGACAACGAAATGCATTTAGCATCTCCCTGGAAGAGCGACATAGCAAATGATTTGAATAAATAATAATAAGTGTCCGAGGGGGGGGGGGGGTGATTGGCAGTCACCGAGGTACGTTGTTGAGTAGAGAGACAGCCGCCGGGAAGAAGCTGTTCCTGGACCTGCTGGTTCGGCAACGGAGAGACCTGTAGCGCCTCCCGGATGGTATGAGGGTAAACAGTCCATGGTTGGGGTGAGAGCAGTCCTTGGCGATGCTGAGCGCCCTCCGCAGACAACGCTTGCTTTTCTCAATAGATACCATTGTTATATATGTTAGCAGAAATTATTTTCATCTGTATATACAGTAGTATCTCTGAAAATCCAATATCGATTGGATAACATGTAAAGCAACGTTTTTCACTATACCTCAGTACACGTGACAATAATTAACCCAACTGAACCCAAGGTAAACAAACAGTAATTCACTCTCCCAATTTAAGTCGCCAAATCAGTGGGATTTCAAGCTGTAACTTTGACTATAACGCTAAGAATGGCATCAAATCAACTGATCATTGGTTGTTAGAATAGAAAGGCACAGAAGGCTGCCATTTAGCCCATTGTGACAGTTGTGATTTTTAAAATTCATTATTCCATCCCTCTGCATCTGTAATGTTTATTTCTTCAACCTATTTATCGGGTTCCATCGGAAAGGTATTACTGCTTCAGTTTCCATCATAC
This sequence comes from Amblyraja radiata, assembly GCF_010909765.2. NCBI lineage: Eukaryota > Metazoa > Chordata > Chondrichthyes > Rajiformes > Rajidae > Amblyraja > Amblyraja radiata. The sequence goes on along the minus strand of NC_045960.1, from coordinate 30,889,302 downwards.
AACAAGAGCGGATCAGAAAAATTTGTAACTCATAGATTTTCTTTCTCTTGAAATGTTGTTCTTTTTGTCAATAACCATTGCTTATTGACTTCGATTTTTATAAAAAGTTTCATTCTTTTTACTATATAAACACTTTATGATTTAATATTTCTCTATGAAAGATCCTTTTAACATCGCCTCACATTTCTCTGCATTAAACTTAATCCGCTGTGCATCTACCCATTCAACAGTCAGGATCACATTGAATGGCAGTGCTAAAGCAGGGCCAAATGGCCTACTCCTGCACCTGTTGTCTATTGTCTTTTCATATCCTGCTGCGATCGATATGTTTTTGGATCATAAACAGATTGCTGGAAGAACTCAACAGGACAGGCAGCATTTGTGGAGGCAGTGGGATGGTCGATGTTTCGGGTCAATACACTGTATCAGGACTGAGAGTGTAAAGGAGATATAGGTGAGTATGAGAGGTAGGGACTGGTAAGCAGTAGGTAGAACCAGGCGGGGGAGGAGGAGGGGTGCAATAAGGTCTCAGTTCCCCTTCACCAATGTTCCATTTGCTTTACATCCCTCTCTGAGCATGCTCCACTTAACACTTCCTTACTAATCAGATTCCAGCATCTGTAGCTTCTTCTATTACCTCATCACCTTCCAGCCTCTGTCTTTATCTCCACATCTTCTCCACCATAGGCTTAATCTGCCCCATTTCTGCTCCCCCCATGTCTCTACTTATCACCCACTATCCTTTGTCTCCCAACTCTACCCCTCCTCTTCCCCCACCCGGTTTAATCGGCTCATCTGCCCCTTCCTCACCTGGTTCCACCTATCGCCCTCTTATAGCTCCCTCTCACCTCATTGTACTGCCTATCTTTCCTCGACACTCCCGGTCCTGTTGTAGTGTCTCGACTGAAAACCATCTCTCTATCTCCACACATGCTGCGTTCCTCCAGCAGAATGTAAATAAGTTGTGGGATGTGCAAATGTGCAGCAGTTTAACTCAGGAAATGTGTGGCGATGTATTTTGGTAGTAGGAATGAGGGAAAATAGTACCGAATAAAGACTATTGTTCTAAATGGGGTGGAGGAGCAGACATCTGGTATACGTGGTACAGAAACCATTGAAAGTGGCAGGGCAGATTGAGAAAGCAGTTAATGAGGCATAAATAAGTTTGGATTTACCATGCTAAGTCTTTATAAAACTGAACCTTCAGAGTGGATCATCCTCAACTCGATGTTTCACTTTTGCTTTCTTTCTCTTTATCTCTCTCGTAATCCTATATCTCCTTCCCTCTGTTATGACATCTATACGTGATTTTACATTGAATTAAATATTCCAAATTGGACTTCCTGATTTTTACTTTATGTAGTCACGAGTATCCTGATTGGGTAAGGAGATATGTAAATAGGGTAACCATTGGTTACGTATGATGGGCACGCTTTCATTTTGGCTTGCCAACTAACATGTAACACAATAGTTCTAATCGAGATAAAATCCAGACCAATATGTAATCAGTTTTGTGTAACAGGGCTTGAAGTACAAACTTTTGACAGTGAACCATTTCCCACAGCTGGCATCTTGTTAGTCCCTTGGTAGATTCAATGTCTGTCCCAAGCACTGTCAATGTAGACAAAACAAACCTCTAATTAAATCAAATTAATAACTTTAATCAGTTATCAATACAAGAACATTAGCACTTGCATGCTTTCCTTAAGCTGCCATTGCCTGTCACTGTTATGAATCTTGAAGTTTAGAGGCAGTCAGTGATGTCTCTCTGATTTCCATCTCTGAGCTAATGGAGATAACTCATAACTTAAACTGCAGTTGCATCGAAGGGTAAAACAAACGTGTTATGCGAAGACAAGAGCCCACAGGAGAATGCAGGTTAATCTCCGCAGAATGTGAAGTGGCAGAATGGAATGGCACTGGGGAACAGGTAGCAGATGAAGCAGTTCTTGCTTTTGACACTCCACACTAACATGAGCAATGTCCTCTGACTCAGGCAAACAGGCTGATTAAAGTTGTCATACTAATTTCTGCAACTCTGTTCTTCACCTAGATGAAAATATATATGAGAACATGGAGGAAGATTAGACTTGGCACTTTGACTGCAGCTCTGCAGGACAACCTAAGGCACACTACTTAGTCCATCATTGCCAAGTACCTGGTCACAGAGAAGCATCCTGATGATGCACACCGATGATGGGGATGGATACTTTCATGGTAATACACAACTCACAAGAGGCCAAATGGAAAAGGAGCTACAAGAAGAGCATAAGGTTTTAAACAAGATTTTTATGAAAATTGATTTCATAAACTATTTTTCAAAATACACAATATCTGGCCAGTGTGTTGGAGACTACCAGCAGCATGAGAAGAAACATTAAGGTGTCTACTTAGTATAGAAACCTATGGGTGAATGAAAATCAGGGAAATTACTGAGAGGTGACTTAATCATTGATCATTCTGGACTAGCTTGCTTCCAAATTGACGTGGTTGACTGAGAGAGCTTGAGGACCTTCCGTGAGCAAAGTTGAGATATGCACAAAGATGACTGAAATCTAGCCTATTGGACAAACTATGTAGTCAACATTCACCAGAGGATGTAGCCCAATGCTTTCTCCATCATTGTTGTGGACTTCAACAATCATCATCATCATCGTTGAAAACATCAACGGGTACGGTGCCTTACAATGCTATGTACGACAGTGATCACAGCTTCTACTGAAGTGTGGATGGCCGTTGGCTCGCTAGGAGCTCATCCGCCTTTTTGACAGGTCTTGTTTCTGGTCCCGCTGGGGGTCTACAGCCTCCTCCTCACCTGGCAAACCAGGTGGGGTAGACGATTTATTCACCGACTATTCGACCATGGACCAGGTAGCACGGGATCACATGGTACCCGTGGCGGGGGGAACTTGAAGAGGACACTTCAAGCTATCATCAGCATGTCCCCTTCAGCACCAGAGGATCAAACAATTTCGACCACTGCTACTCCACTATCAGCGACGCTGATTGCCTCCATACCACACCACTTGAAATCCCTGTGATCTCAGTCTCTGAGGCCGGTGTCAGAAAATCCTTCACGAGAGTGAATCCTTGAAAGGTGCACCTGACCACATACTGACCCATGTCAATTTGTCTACCTCCATAACAGATCGAAGGCGGATGCGATCTCGCTGGCTCTCCACTCTGCACTGGACCAGTGGTACAACAGTAGCACACACGTCAGACTGTTGTTCATTGAGAACAGCTTGGAATTCAACACCATCATCTCTTTTGAATTCATTGTCAAACTCAGAGGATTGTATCCCAAATCAAGTCCAGTCGAGTTTTTTGTCATATGCACAAGTACGGGTGAGGTACAGGTACAACGAAAATCTTGCCCATAGCAGCATCACACGCACATATACACAGACATCATTAAAAAATATATAAATTATACATACATTCTAAAAGGGTGTGAAAATAAAAGGACAGCAAATAAAAACAAGACATTACTGCTAAACACAATTGTAAAACAAGTCCATGGTACTGCAGGAGATGGTCCACAATGTTTAATTGTTGAGGTAGGATTAGGTTTGTGCAGATCAATTCAAGAACCTGACGGATAGAAGAAAGTAATCGTTCTTGAACCTGGTGGTTTGAGACTACAGATAGTGGGATTTATTGATGATAGATAGATCATCGCCCTCTACCGGCAGTGCCTCACGTAGATGGTTTTGATGGTGGGGAGAGTTACGCCCAGAGACAATAGACAATAGGTGCAGGAGTAGGCCATACGGCCCTTCAAGCCAGCACTGCCGTTCAATGTGATCATGGCTGATCATCCACAATCAGTATCCTGTTCCTGCCTTCTCCCCATATCCCCTAACTTCCCTATCTTCAATAGCCCTATCGAGCTCTCTCTTGAAAGTTTCCAGTAAACTGGCCTCCACCGCCCTCTGAGGCAGAGAATTCCACAGACTCACAAGTCTCTGTGTGAAAAAGTGCTTCCTCATCTCCGTTCTAAATGGCTTATCCCTTATTCTTAAACTGTGTCCCCTGGTTCTGGACTCCCCGAACATCAGGAACATATTTCCTGCCTCTAGCATGTCCAAATCCTTAATAATCTTATATGTTTCAATGATATCCTCTCATCCTTCTAAATTCCAGAGTATACAAGCCCAGCCGCTCCATTCTCTCAGCATGATGGCTGTCCACCACCCTCTGCAGCCACTTGCATTCCTCTGCATTAGAATTGCCATGTCAAGCCCTGATGCAACAGTCAAAATACATTTCCACTTGTTAGAATATTCGGAGACATGCAAAATCTCTTTAAACTTCTAAGAATATGGAGGCACTGGTACACCTTCCTTGCGATTACATTGGTGTACTGGGCCCAAGAAAGGTCATCTGAATTTAAAGCTTCTAACTCTCTCCACCACTAACCCACCAAGGGATATGGAGAGAAGGCAGGAACAGGGTACTGATTGTGGATGATCAACCTTGATCACAGTGAATGGCGGTGCTGGCTCTAAAGGCCGAATGTCCTACTCCTGCACCTTTTGTCTATTGTCTAATGTAAGCTGGCACATGCTCTCCTCATGTTCCCTTTCTGAAGTCAACGATTCGTACCTTGATTTTATTGACGTTGAGCAAAAGGTTGTTGTTTTGATCCCGTTCAACCCGGTGTTCCATAGAAACATAGAAAATAGGTGCAGGAGTAGGCCATTCAGCCCTTCGAGCCAGCACCGCCATTCAATATGATCATGGCTGATCATCCAATCTCTCTTCTGTCCGGCAACTCATCACCACCTGTGATTCAGCCAACAACAATGGTGTTATCGCATTGGAGCTGTCCTTAGCCACACAGTCATGGATGTAAAAAGGGTGGAGCAGCGGGCTTAGCAGGCAGCCTTGAAGCAATTGGGCCTTTGTCTTCATCAGCAGACGTCAATCAGTATGGATTGGCAACAACACCCTCCTTCTCACTGACCATTGGCACCGGGGTACCTTAGGGCTGCATGCTCAGTACTCTGCTCTACCCTGCCTATACCTGTCTGTGTATCCAGACACAACTCCATAACTATCTTTAAATATGCTGACAATACCATGTGTAGGAAAGAACTGCAGATGCTGGTTTACATCGAAGGTAGACACAAAATGCTGGAGTAACTCAACGGGACAGACTCTTGAAGAAGGGTCTCAACCTGAAATGTCACCCATTCCTTCTCTCCAGCGATGCTGCCTGTCCCACTGAGTTACTCCAGCATTTTGTGTCTACCTTGCAACACCATAGTTGAATGAATAATAGATTATGACAAGTCAGAGTACAGGAGGGAGATCGGCAACCCGGGTGAGTTGCACCATAACAACAATCTTGCTCTCAATGTTAGCAAGACCAAGCAGCTGATTGTTTAAAGGAGGCTGGAGAAAGTGGTGGAGCTTGCCCGGCCCATCATAGATACTGACAACCCCACTATCAAGGGGATCTGTAAGAAACACTGCCTCAAGTAGGCAGGTAATATCATCAAAGACCCACACCATCCCGACCGTTGTCTCTTCTCACTGCTACCTTCGGGTAGAAAGTACAAGAACCTGTGAACTGTTACCTCCAAGTTCAAGAAAGACTTCTTCCCACCAACCATCAGGTTCTTGAACCACCCTGCCCAAACTTAACCACAACCCTACCTCAACACTGAACCACTAATGACTTTGCCCTGCTATGTTTGTTCCATGTACTTTGACCTTTGTACTGTCATGTTGCTTGTTTACTTTAAATAATTGTTATTTTCTGGTATATTTATTTGTCGCTGTTGTTGCATCGAATGTGCCTGTAAAACTGCAGCAGGTAAGACTGATAGTTCCGGTTCATACCCCTGCATATATCAAATAAACTCTCTTGACCTCTGTATATATATATATAAACAATGTGATTGAAATTGTAGGTCAAATAATAAATTTACCAATGATACAAAAATTGGTGAAGTTGCAGATAGCGAGGAAGATAGTCAAAGAATACAACGGGATATAGCCCATTTGGAAATTTGCATAGAGAAAAAAGGTTAGGGTGTGGCCTTCTCTCTGGAGCACAAGAGATTGACGAATCTCAATGGGAGACGCCAGAGGGTAATGGTGGATGGTTGTTTGTCGGGTTGGAGGCAGGTGACTAGTGGGGTGCCTCAGGGATCTGTGTTGGGTCCTTTGTTGTTTGTCATGTACATCAATGATCTGGATGAAGGTGTGGTAAATTGGATTAGTAACTATGCAGATGATACCAAGATAGGGGGTGTTGTGGATAATGAAGAGGATTTCCAAAGTCTACAGAGTGATTTAGGCCATTTGGAAGAATGGGCTGAAAGATGGCAGATGGAGTTTAATGCTGATAAATGTGAGGTGCTACACCTTGGCAGGACAAATCAAAATAGGACGTACATGGTAAATGGTAGGGAATTGAAGAATACAGTTGAACAGAGGGATCTAGGAATAACCGTGCATAGTTCCTTGAAGGTGGAATCTCATATAGATAGGGTGGTAAAGAAAGCTTTAGGTATGCTAGCCTTTATAAATCAGAGCATTGAGTATAGAAGCTGGGATGTAATGTTAAAATTGTACAAGGCATTGGTGAGACCAAATCTGGAGTATGGTGTACAATTTTGGTCGCCCAATTATAGGAAGGATGTCAACAAAATAGAGAGAGTACAGAGGAAATGTACTAGAATGTTGCCTGGGTTTCAACAACTAAGTTACAGAGAAAGGTTGAATAAGTTAGGTCTTTATTCTCTGGAGCGCAGAAGGTTAAGGGGGGACTTGATAGAGGTCTTTAAAATAATGAGAGGGATAGACAGAGTTGATGTGGACAAGCTTTTCCCTTTGAGAATAGGGAAGATTTAAACAAGAGGACATGACTTCAGAATTAAGGGACATAAGTTTAGGGGTAACTTCTTTACTCAGAGAGTGGTAGCGGTGTGGAATGAGCTTCCAGTGGAAGTGGTAGCGGTGTGGAATGAGCTTCCAGTGGAAGTGGTGGAGGCAGGTTCGATGGTACCATTTAAAAATAAATTGGATAGGCATATGGATGAGAAGAGAATGGAGGGTTATGGTACGAGTGCAGGAAGGTGGGACTAAGGGAAAATAATTGTTCGGCACGGACTTGTAGGGCCGAGATGGCCTGTTTCCGTGCTGTAATTGTTATATGGTTATAATCAAGAGATCATAGCAAGATGAATCAGCTTGTTTTTTTTCCTCAGGGTAGTGGAGTCTAAAACCAGAAGGCACAGATTGAAGGGGAAAGAGGGAAAATGTAAAGGGGAGCTGATGGCAATCTTTTCACACAGGTGATGGGTATGTGCAATGAGCTGCCAGAGGCAGCTGTAAAGACAGAGTTACTCCAGCATTTTGTGTCTATCCGGTGTAAACCAGAATCTGCAGCTCCTTCCTACATATTTATAGGATACTTGGATAGGAGTGACTGAGGGATATGAGCCAAATGCAGGCATATGGGACTAACTAGTTAGGCAACTTGGTTGGCATGGATGAATTGGACCGAAGGACCTATTTCCCTGCTGAATGACTCTATGATCGTAAATGACAGATGGTGTATAATCCTAACAAGTATGAACTGTTGGATTTTGGGCGGTCAGTGCAAGAGAAATGTATATAGTAAATGGCAGAACTCTTTGGAGCATGGAAGTACAGAGGGATCTTGGGATTCAAGTTCATAGCTCCGGGAAAGTGACAACCGAAGTGGATTGGGAGGTAAGAAACGTGTATTACATGCTTGCCTTCATCATTTGGGGCATAAACTGTATAAGTTGGCAAGTCATACTGTAGCTCATTAAATCCTCGGAGAGGTTGCAGAAGTGGTTTATCATGATGTTGTCTGCATTGGAGAATATTAGCTTCAATATAAGGAGTTTGGATAAACTTGGATTGTTTTCTATGAAGTATAGTCGGCTGAGGGGCAATCTGATAAAAGTATACAAAATTATGAGAGGCATTGATAGGGAAGATAGTCAAAATCTTTTTCCCAAGGTAGAAAATGCAAAATACTGGAGGGCATAAGTTTAAGGCGAGAGGGGGAACTTTTTTTACACAGAGAATGGTAAGTATCCAGAACAAACTGCCAAGGCTGGTGGTAGAAGCAGATATGACAGTCATGCTTAAGTGGCATTAGAGGGATATTGAGCATGAGCAGGCAAATGTGATTAATTATATTTGGCACTGTGATCGGCAGACTTGGTGGCTTGAAGAGCCTGTTCTTGTGCTGTACTCTCCTACACTCTATGCTCAGATAAAACTAACCTACATTATCTGACATCATGTCTGTGTCTTTTAAAGGGAGCTGATCTCAGACTAGAAGTGTCACACAGGTGAGATGGTGATCCAAAGTGAGCCAGGCCTACTCACTGTCCCCCATGATGCATTGACTGCTTCCTTTATGAAATGGAAGCAAGGAAGAAATCGTTACAAACTTGGCTGCAGATAGGCAAGGGTGAGTGGGAAACAGACGCAAAGGAATGCACAAGGGTGGTTAGTCAATGCAGAACGCAAGGTGCTGGAGTAACTCAGCGGGTCAGGCAGCAACTCTGGAGAACATAGATAGGCGATGTTTCGGGTTGTCACCCTTCTTCAGACTGACATTTTACACTGATTGGAACTTTAAATATTCATGGCATGTTGATCTTCTTGATTCTGAGGCAGAGAGGATGTTTCCACTAGTGGGAGAGTCTAGGACCAGAGGGAAGAGCCTCAGAATGAAAAGTTGCACCTTTAGAAAAGAGATGAGGAGGAATTTCTTTAGTCAGCGGGTGGTAAATCTATGGAATTAATTGCCACACACAGCTGTGGAGCCCAAGTCATTCGGTATTTTTAAGGTGGGGATTTACAGATTCTTGATTAGTAAGGGTGTCAAGAGTTATGGGGAGAAGGCGGGAGAATGGAGTTGAAAGGAAAAGATAGATCAGTCATAATTGAATGGTGGAGTAGACTCGATGGCCCAAATGGCCTGATTCTGCGCCTCAGATTTCATGCTGAAGTGAATACTGAAATCAGCAAAAGAGGGATGGTTGCAAGGGAACATGGTTCCTCTGAGGATTCAAATTTCTCTGGTTTCATTATCGGTTTTGAATGGTGAAACATGCTGGGAAATGGGACTCACTAGTTAGGAAACTTGGTTGACATGAACAAATTGGACCGAAGGACCCATTTCCCAGCTGAATAACTCTATGACCCTAAATGGCAGATGGTGCACAATCCGAACAGGTATGAACAATTTGCATTTTAGGAGGTATATAGTAAATGGCAAGACACTTGAGCATGGAAGTACAGAGGGATCTTGGGGTGCAAGTCCACCGCTCCCTGAAAGTGACAACCAAAGTGAATCTTTTTCCCCAGAATGGAAAAATGAAAGACTAAAGAACATAGCTTGAAGACAAGCTAGGTAAGGTTTAAAGGAGATGTGCAGACCAAGTGTTTTACACAGCGGGTGGTGAGTGGCTGTAACGTGTGTTGGGGGTGGTGGGTGAAACAGATGTTGGTGGTATTTAGAAGACTTTTGGATAAGCATGTGGATATGCAGGGAATGGAGTAATATGGGTTACGTGCAGGTAGATAAGTGGGTCTTGACATCATATTTTGCTGACACTGTGGGTCGAAGGGCCTTTTCTTGTGCTCTCATCTACATAGAACTGAAATGCAAATTTTGGTAACCACTTTGCATTATAAGTTTGCTTATAATGTTGCTTTAATTCATTATTCCAATCCCATTTCTGTCTTTGACTTGCTGCAATGTTCCAACATAACATAAAATAAGCTTAAGGAACAACAGTACCTCATCTCTGTCTAACAACATGCAGGCCTGGGAATCAATAATGATTTTGATAATTTCAGATAACCAGCCTTTCCTGTTTGCATCAGCACTGGCCCGTTCTGATACAAGATCATCCAGGTGTAACATGAACTCTGTCTTTCTTTCTTCACCATTATCGCAGTTAGTTTTATTTCAGAATTCCAGCAACTGTTCTGTACATGATTGCATTCCAGAAGATTATTTTCTCCCTTAATTTTTTTCAGTTACCTGTTAGCAACTCAACTCCGAAAGCAGTGTCATCTGGATAACCTAGTTCTCCACTTAATCACAGGTGTACGTTTTGTGGTCTCCATTCTCAATTCTTTTGTACATTAATGCAAATTTTTTTTTTTTTTACTTTTCCAGTTCTGACAGAGGCTGTCGACAGGAAACACTATCTCTGTTTATCTCTCTCCATGGAATGCTGCCGGACTCACTGAATATTTCCAGTAGATTCAGATTTCTTAACATCTACACTTTTCTGATTTTAATTTGAAGTTAATACAAAATGGCGAATAAGCAATCGCACTGACTCCAGCAATTCAAGACTACAGGAATCAGCATTTTTATCTGACAAGTTCTCAGAATAGGTCCTTGTGTGTTGCCATGTGTTTGGTGACATTTTTTTGGAATATCACACATCAATCCAATAAGACTGGTTTAGAAAAAAAAAATTTGAATGAAGAGCAAGAGAAGAACTAAAAGAATTTGACTCAATTACATGAAAAGGAAAATAGATGGAGGAAAATAAAATCACACAAGAGCAAAACAGTGTTGGAGGATCTCAGCAGGTCAGGCAGCATCTATAGAAGGGAATGTACAATTTGGGCCAGGGTTCTTATTCAGACTTATAGAAGTAGGGGGGAGAGAGTTAAGTAAAGAGTATTGTCAGAAATATACTCGTGAGATTGGGGACGGTCAGTATTAGAGACAGGCATTAGAGTTAAGAAATAGAATCAAACTATTCAGTCATGGTTGATCTATTTTTTCCCCTCAACAATTCTCCTGCCTTTTCCCAGTAACCTTTGACACCCTTCCTAATCAACTTGTTAAGCTAGAAGACACTAATGCAGAAAAGATTCAGGAGAATGTTGCCAGGACTTAGCTATAGGGGGAGGTTGGGCATGCAAGGGTTTTATTTCTTAGAGCGCAGGATGCTGAGGGGTGATTTAATGGAGGTGCGTAAGATGATGGGAGGGATAGGGTGGTGAATGCAAATAGTCTTTTACCCAGAGTAGAGCAATCAAGAACCAGAGGACATAGGTTTAAGATCAGAGCAGAAGAGTTAACAGGAACCTGTGGGACAACTTATCACACCACCAGCTACCCACTCATCTCTACGACAGACGAAACACAAAAGCTCACCTGGTGACTTTGACCATGTCACCTCCTGACATGCCAACGTGGCTCTGGGCATGGGGAGCTGTTCTATAAAAAAAAGAGAACGCTGACTGGGCCTACAATATCCCGAGTTCACAAGAATGGGCAGAGGAATCAAACATGTTTTGCACCAGTTGTTAACGAAAAAAGATTCTACAAAGGCCCAAAATATACAGCAAGGAATTAAATATCACAAGAGAATTAGTACTAGGTCAAATAATGGGCATGTTACCAATGAATCATCGAGATCTGTCGCATCCCAAGATCTTAAGGCAGGCAAAAAAAGAATGTGGAAAGTAATTGTAACTTTCTAAATATTGTTAGATTCTGAAGTTCAGGAATACTGGAAAGCAGTCTGTTATTCAAAATATGGCAAAATATTCATAGAAAATCAGAATCTAATATTTGTTTGCCAAGCCTGCATGACTTAAAAAATTATTATAGGTCTTTAAGCAAGTATCAGCCCAAGTCGATAAAGAGGAATCATATATTTGGATTTTCAAAGCTGTATGATAATTGGCCACACATGTTGCTTTCAAGCCAAGAGCTTATCGTGTTGAAGGTAATATTAGCATGGACAGCGGTTTAACTGATTAGCAGATAGGAATGAGTAGTGTTAAGCCCCTGTCCCACGATGCGAGTTTACCCAAGAGCTCTCCCGAGTTAAAAAAAAATTCAAACTCATTGTATTTCATCACAAGTGTTTTTTACTCTTGGAAATTTTTCAGTTGAAAAAACTTCACGAGTTTCCACGTTTCCCAGGTACCTGCCGTTAGCATTATGAGCCGCTACGAGACATCCACGAGCACCGACGTACCCGCTACGTACTTACAACTCGGGAGAGCTCTTGGGTAAACTCGCATCGTGGGACAGGGCCTTTAAGGGAGCCATTTTCCACCAGCTGTAATCAGTGGAGTGCCACAGGGATCTGTGCCACTGCAGCTATTTACAACATACATATGGTAACGATTTAGAGGAAGGAAGTAATTGGACTGCAACCAGATTTGCAGATGATACGCAAGCAGATGGGAAGAGAGAAACTATAAAGTTGGAATGTGGAATGTGGAAATGTGAAATTATTCACTTTGGAAAGTAGAATAAGAGATTTAAAAAGGAAGGCGTACATGTTTGTAACACTCCAGACGTGTAGGTTTGTATGTTAATTGGCTTGGTAAATGTAAAAAATGTCCCTAGTGGGTGTAGGATAGTGTTAATGTGCGGGGATCGCTGGTCGACGTGGACTGTATCTCTATCTGTAAATAACTTGCATACAACAGTAGCATAAAGAGGTTATGGAATCCTTGTACATGCAACACAGAATGTTAACATGCAAATATCACAGGTGTTTTGACTTTTATCTCAAATGGGTTGGGATAAAATAAGGACATTTTATTACAACTGTACACGGCATTACTGAGATCATATCTAGAGTACTGTGAGCAGTTTATCTAGATAAAGTTTATCCAGAGGAGGTTTACACAAATAATTCTGGGAATGAGTGTGTTAACATATGATGAGTGTTTGACGGACTGGGTTTGTACTCACTAGGGTTTACAAGAATGAGGGAGGACCTCATTGAAATGTACAGAATAGGCTTGGATAGAGTGGATTTGGAGATGTTTCCACAAGTGGAAGAGCATCTAGGTCTCAGAATTAAAGGACATTCCTTTAGGAAGCTGAGGAATTTTTTTAGCCAGAGGGTTGCAAATCTGTGGAATTCTTTGCCACAGAATGCTAGGGTGGCCAAGTCAATGGATCTATTTAAGGCAGATAGATTTTTGATTAGTAAGAGTGTGAGGGGTGAGGGGTTATGGGGAGAAAGGTGAGGAGATATAGATCAGCCATGGGTGAATGGCAGAGTAGACGATGGGCTGAAGGGCCTAATTCTGCTCCTATCACTTATGACCATATGCATTCAAAGGAGTTTAAAAGAATGAGAGTTTAAAAAAAAGCGTCCAGCACTAGCAATCAGTCTCAGAATAAAGGGAGCAGAAGTAGCAACTATTTTACATTGGAATGGGGAAGAATTTCATCTCTTCAAAGTAGTTTATGGAATTGCCTCAGAAAGCTATGGAGGTAGAACCATATTCAGTCGATATTGTATTTTAAACGGCAAGGGAATCAGTTACGCCAACTACAATCTTATTAAATTATGTAGATGATCCAGGGGCTCAAAAAGGCAAACTGCAAGTCTGGTACTTCCCTTAGATGGGATTGGCCAAAACTGGGGAGTTACAACATCAAATTCAGTGGTCAGCTGTTTAAGACTGATCGATCTCACCTGGAGGGCAATAAATTCTAAACTAAAGAGGGCAGTGGAGGCTCAGTCGGTGAGAGTTAAGATTCCCGAGTATTAAGAGAATCCATGGATTTAAGAAAGCAGTGTACGGATGACTTGACCATGATCAAATTGAATGGAGAAATAGGCACGAGTTGACATATAGTCTAAGTCTACTTCTTCTACTTACAGATGAGCCAGGTCTAACATATTACCTTCCCTTTCTCCCCTAGTAGAAATTACACCAGTTTTGTTTTTTCAACAGCCAATGTACAGTATATCTGCTGTACTGTAGTCAAATAGTTCTTAAGTGGCACCAACCAAATGAAGGAACTTTCTTTCCTCTCAAAATTATCTTCAGCTTTAGCAACCTGCTTCCAAATGGAATAAAACATTTCAATATTTGTCCCCCTCGGTAAATATATACATTCCATTTCAGATATTATGTGTCGTTACTCTTATTCTTTTTAAACATCAAGACTAATGATTATAACATGTCCTAATTCACCTTTGTCAATTGAGTTGAGCTCAAAACATCGAAATTCCAGGATATTTAAATTTAACATCTTTCATTCCCAACCAATTAGACATTATTAACTTTGTGATTCCAATTTTTATAGGCTACATAGCAAGTGCATGCATTCATATTCCAGACCACCAGTGAAAATTCCAGAATGCCATAAAGCAGAATTTGACATTGTGTCATATCCTTATATTTAATCTTACATATCACGAACACAGAGGCCCAGAGCTCCCTCAGTTAGTTTGGCAGAGGAGCAATCCCATTTGTGGCTAATTCATTAATTGCAAAAAATAAGTTAGATATCCTATTCCTGCATCTAGAAACTGTGCTGCGCCAGGTATTTTAGAGTGTCTATCCTCCAAGTTATCATAATCCACTGCTCTCCATGTTATCAATGACTTGTATGCACGTGCTCTCTACAAAAATTTCATGTTGCAATTTCTTGATCAAACTTTATCTCAATATCTTAATGTTACCTAATTTTTAAACTTTCACTCATGACCTAGTCTTTTTTATTAAATCAGCAAGTGGTAGGGGTAACATAAACATTTGGCTGGTAGACAAAAAGCTGGAGAAACTCAGTGGGTGAGGCAGCATCTATGGAGCGAAGGAATGGATGACGTTTCGGGTCGAGACCCTTCTTCAGACTGAAGGTCTATCGTAGATTTTTCCAGCATCTGCAGTTCTTTCTTAAACTTAACATTTTAGCTGGTACGGTCAAATATTTAATGTTGTCTGTTATGGCTCTGGTAACAGTGATACTGAACAGGCTTGAACCACTGCTGCTTGTATGTTGATGTACAGCAGCATTGGTGGGTAGGGAGTGGCAATATTTTGATTTGGCCTCAATAGAAACAATATTTCCAAATCTGGAAGATTTGCAACTTGGATGAGAGTTTGCAGTCCTTACTCTAAGGTAAAAATTACTTAACCGAGTGGGATTGTTGAAGAACTGTTGTCTGCGTATCTTGTAGGCATCTGGGATACCCATTTTGCAACAGTTCCAATGGTTGCTAATTATGCAACCCATTTGATCTTGAAAAATGGTGCTGTGATTTGTGTAGCATTGTACCGATCCATAGGTGGAAGCAGTCCGTAACACCCCTTCTGTGCTGAATGGAAGGTGGAAAATATAAAAGCATCATGAAAAAGCCATTAATCAAAGAATCAAAGTGGGGGGAAGCATCATCAGTTATCATGGCCCAAGACTGAATACAGGTTCAAGTGCTCCAGCATGTGAGACTACACTGTTTCACGATTTGAGATATTGCAAACAGAACTGAGCACAGAAAGTCCCCAATTCTGATGAAGTGGCAACAACTATTAATTGATGGCAATCCCATTGACATCAGCCCATGAATAAGCTTGCTGAAAATGGCTGGTACTGGGATATTGCTTGGATGACTTGTTTCCAGCAATCTTTTCGCGAGCACTTAGTTGGACTTTAGCTTATAATGTATTCTTCAAATCTTCAATGACTTCAATTGTAGTCAGCCTTTTTAGATCCACCTTTTAAAATAGGGTTGTAAATAAACCAGACTGTTCACATTCTAAGTACATGATGATTTCTGCCGTGTGGGCACAACATTTTTTTTAGAATATTGTCCAAAGACAGTAACATGAAAGTGGTCTTCTATCAGTAGAAATTGATTCAAATGTCATTATGTAAATATTCTGTTTATCTAAATGCAATGAGCAAACAATTTAGTATGTCAATTAATTGTACAGTACAAATCTAATTCACATGGAAATCCAAGTTAACAATTACTTCCATTTTCCCTGTTAGAGCACAGGCATCAATAAGCGCATATATCACAGGCATACAAAAATACAAGAGACTTCTTTGAAATAATTAGTCTTGCGAATGGCACCATGAAACTTTGTGGAACATCAGTTGATCTGTTTTCATTGGAGGACCATGCCATTCTTACCATTCCATGCTTTTGATAGGCAGTGCATTTCCTTCCATGCAGGCCAATTCTGATCAGCTGCAATAGCCAATTTTTATTTCCTTTAAAAATAAATGGTGTGCCTAGGTTTTGTTTATCCCAGGCAAATAAAACTGAAACTCATCCATCGAAATACATTCCAACAAAGAAGCTTTGACACTTTGATCTTAATGAAGTGCTCATAAACCAAGCTGACCTTGCACCTGAAAGTTTCAAAACAATCAAAAACACATTTTCATCGAGTAGATATAGACGTTTTCCTGAAATTACAGATTTACATTTGAAAGTTACAAGTTTTCTATGAAAAACGTCTACTAACTCAACTACATTTTAGCAACACAAGCACTTGGTCTTTGCGGTACATAATTGTCTTATCCCACCTTAATTTCAAAAGGAAAGGCGATTTCCAAGATATGGCATAAAAGTAATTCCATCTATTGGCAATTGGAATGAAAACAGAACATCTAAGCAAGAATGCTGACAGATTTTGAAGTGACTATTTACATGACAGATGCACTCTGTCGTTCAACATAACCCTTTGAGACCAAGGAAGCCTTGCTGCACAATATAAACAACAACCATGAAAGTTAAGATTACATTTATTATGTGAATAGTGTAAATTGGTATGTTACAATTGTGTACATCCATCTACTTCAACTTTGTAGAGAACTGGAAATTTACAAAACAAAACATAATTGGTCTATAAAACAGAAAAAAAAATAAATGCTATTCAAAAGTGCTTTCCAATACTCAAAGGATTATGTTCAAGTAAATTTGGATTCTAATTTATGCGCTGTATAATTTGAAATTTTTGCTTGCAGATTACATGAAATTGCAATGATAAAAGATGACATTGTTTGAAGTTCAATGGAATATTCTTGTTTCAAACAGGTGGTAATCGCAGCGAGTGAGGATTGATACTCAACCTAGGAACAGGAGTTTGGCTGGAAATATGGATGCTGAGCCAATGATCAGATTCACTGCTAGAGTGCAGCATGCTTTCTAATGACAAGCCTCATTTTTTTTGAACATCCAATTTATTGAACTAAAATCTTGTTCTCATTATAAATAAAATCTGATGAAATACTGGCAATGTCATACTTTATTATGCAGAGCAGAGCCAAACTAACTGCTAAATTTTCTGGTAGAAACTGTGGACGGACATTAACTAAGACGATTTATTTTTATTTTTAAAAGCAACATTTGCTAAAAAGTTGCGTTAGGAACTTCAGAACAATGCTATGCATCATAAAGCATTTCTTTTCAAGTAAAACTGGGCGTAGAAAAAAATCTCGCTGGTAATAGTTGCAGCAATTCTTTTTGGAGTATGAAAGATTCATCTCAAAAGTTACACTGATCAGTTTGTAGCAAATTATAAATGATAAACGCCTGGAACTCACCAATAGTGAGATTCTCTTTATTGAAAAGGCATGAGGCTCCTGGTATAAGTTTAAATTAACTTCTGCAGCATTATGGGCTATATAGTTTATTCCCAATTTTTTTCTATTACGTTTCCTAAGTTACTACTTTAAAATCTTAATGCAATACTTGTTTTTATGTTTTGATATATTTCCAATGGTTGATATACAGTATGCATCACACCATGTAACTATTTTAATAAAACTAATTTACAGTGCCTTTTAGGATCCATTTGATGATGCTGTATATGAAGTTTTCTTTTTAGCTTTAGCTGATCAATTTTAAAAATTAAGATCAACAAGCAGCCATGCAAATATTTAAGTGATTTTCAATACCCTAAAATCCAGGAAAGGTTTGATGCACTAGCTTTTCTAATTAATAGGATGTGATTTGATTCCAAATTTAGGAACCCTCCATTTTCATAAGCTCACCAAATATGCATTCTTTTAAAAAATAAACATCAAATTCACATTTACCTGAATTTAAAATAATTTGACCATCCACAATCCTTACTTGGGAGGACCCGTTAAAGTCAAAATAGCTTTCACAAATAATATTTTGAATTCACCAATGAATGTAAATTGTAACATTTGTAAATTCTTCAATAAATTATGACTTATAGCAGGGTTCTTACTTAAAATTAAATACACATCTATTAATTGTATTTAAACACTATAACCAAATGAACAACATTGGTGGCATCTTTGGTTTTCATATACAGCATAACGTTTTTTTTTTTTAAAAGACCTTACAATAAAACACTAAGCTCAACCAGAAAAAATGGTTCAACTTTAAATGTAGTGCACATTTTACAATCCTGTTCCCTTACTGCAGAGACTATAAGGAGGGCTCTCCTAAGAAAAACAGCAGCATCATGTCATGTAAACAGTTCACAATAAAACAATATTAACATCCCAATATGAATACATTTGCCTTGTGTTCATATATTCTCACAGTCTCTCATTTGCTGTATGTCCATTCCTGGAATAGTTATATGGTAAACTTCGCCTCTGTAGCCATCCATTCAGAGCCACTAAGATGGTCCCGTAATAGGAATGGTTATTTGATCGTCTTTCTAGACTCAAAAATCAATGGATAGGCTTGTTCCACTGCTGTAGCAACAAACTGTATGCAGGGTGCTAGGAATCAGGGAAAATAAAAGTTAAAGATAAATTAGACTTCACAGTTATCAGAATGTAATGTTATCAAAGATTAAGATGTTTTCTTTTAAATATATTGGTTTAATGCTGCTGATTATGACATTTCCATGAATATATCATATGTTTAGAATATCACCAGGCAGATAATCTCACGGATATAGTCTAAGTATCTTGTTTATTGGGGAATTCCAATACTGCTCAATATACCAAACAAGTACATAGCAATATGTAGTCTAAACCAGATAACGATGGTTCTGTTATATGCCTTTAAATCCTTAAAAAAAAACTGGACCCAAAACCAAAAAGGGTGGTGAATCTGTGGAATTCATTGTCACAGATGGCTGTGGAGGCCAAGTCAATGCATATTTTTTAAGGCGGATATTGACAGATTCTTGATTAGTACAGGTGTCAGGGATTATGGGGCGAAGGCAGGAGAATGGGGTTGAGAGAGAAAGATAAATTAGCCATGATTAACTGGCAGAGTAGACGTGATGGGCCAAATGGCCTTATGCTGCTCCGAGAATTTATGAACATTGGGTAAATGAGTGGGTGTTCCAATTAAACTGTTTTACCACACCATACCAACAGAAAGCCCAAAAATTAAATTAACCTAATTTTTCAGTCATACTATAACAAAACAATTCCTATTTCTATTAAAGAATGGTGAAAACAATTGTAAGTAATAATTTATTTTGCCACACCTTTGTTTCAACATTTTGAGTGACCACTGTTATTTATTTTAATGCTTTATACTCAGTGAAATTAGGCAACTATCAATTTCGACCTCAAGATTTCTCTGTGTCGGTTACGTTATTTTAGTGATTAGTTTAAAGATAGAGCGCAGAAACAGATCCTTCGGCCCACTGAGTCTGCATCGACCAGCGATCCATGCACGCTAACACTGCCCAACACACATGAGGGACAATCTTACATCTATATCAAGCCAATAAACCCACAAAGGTACACCAAAAAAGCTGGAGAAACTCAGCGGGTGCAGCAGCATCTTTATGGAGCGAAGGAAATAGGCAACGTTTCGGGCCGAAACCCTTCTGCAGACTGATTGGGGGGGGGGGGGGGCTGGGACAAGAAAGGAAAAAGGAGGAGGAGTCCGTTTTTATGGAGCGAAGGAAATAGGCAACTGCAGTTCCTTCTTAAACAATAAACCTACAAACCTATACGTCTTTGAAGTGTAGGAGGAAACTGAAAGTTTGGGAGAAAACCCATGCAGGTCACAGGGAGAACGCACAAGCTCCATGCTGACAAGCACCCGCAGTCAGGATCAAGCCTAGGTCTCCGGATCAGTAAGGCAGCTCCTCTACCGCTACCCCACCCACACTGCAGCCTTACCGTAATGGCAGCAGGGAATGTAGCCGGAGGTAGACAGGACGATAGGGGATGGTCAGGCAACCCAAACCACCCCCTCCCCATGTCGTTTCCTCTGCATCGCCAAAGATGAAACACCTGCTCCTTTAGACCCTCCCTCGACTCTGTCCAAGGATCTCGATAGTCCTTTCAACTGCATCTACACAATGTCCCAGATCCCAGTCGCTAAACATTAACTCCCCTCCCATACTGACCTTTCTGTCCTGGGCCTCCTCCACTGTTACGAGTGTGGCCCAATGCAAACTGGAGGAACAGATTGTATCACAGCAGTATAAATATTAATTTCTCTAGCTTCAAGTAACCTTTGCTTTCCCCCTATCTCCATTACAAGAATGATCCCAGGAATGAGTGGGTTAATATATGATGAGCATTTGACGGCACTAGGCCTGCATTCGCTGAAGAACGAGGTGAGACCTCATTGAAACTTACCGGATATTGAAAGGCTTGGATAGTGTGAATGTGGAGAGGATGTTTCCACTAGTGGGAGAGTCTCGGACTAGAGGTCATAGCCTCAGAATTAAAGGAATTTCCTTTAGGAAGGTGTTGAGGAGGAATTTCTTTAGTCAGAGGGTGGTGAATCAGTGGAATTCTTTGCCACAGAAGGCTGTGGAGGCAAAGGCAATGGATATTTTTAAGGCAGAGGTAGATTCTTAATTAGTACTGGTATCAGGGGTTATGGGGAGAAGGTAGGAGAATAGGATAGATCAGCCAAGATTGAATGGCGGAGTAGACTTGATGGGCTGAATGGCCTAATTCTGCTCCTATCACATGGAGAAAAATTGAGGCTCTGGTCAGGTGAAAGGAGGCGGCATGGACCACATATAGGCAGCTGGGTTCCAGTGCCTGATTAATTTTACTGATTGTATGCCTCCTTGTCACCTTCCCAATAGCTAACAATGAACCATTCTACATTTCCTTTTCATCGTCGCTTTGATCTGTCGTTTTCACACCTTACCCTTCCATAGCTCTAGACTCGCCCTCCCCTGACTGAAAAAGGATCTCAACCCAAAATGTCACACATTCCTTCTCTCCAGAGATGCTGCCAGTCAGGCTGAGTTATTCCAGCATTTTGTGCCTGACTTCAATGTCAGTTTGAAGAAGGACCCAGGCCCTAAACATTTTCTGTCCATTTCCTCCACCCAATTCTTCCAACACTTAACAAGGGACGAGGACAGCCCGGTGGACGCCGAGAACAAAGACCCAATGGACGTGCAGCGGAAGCTGGAAGCCCTGAAGACCAGAGAATCGAGGAGGGAACCGCTGGCAGCGACGACTGAGCTAATCTCTCGTCCTCCAGGAACTCACCTGTAGCTACATTAATGACTTTATGAATCCAATTGCAAGTTTTGAAAAGGCAGTTTGCACAATAAAATAATGATTTCCTGAGGGAGAGGAAGATGTAAAAGTTGGTAACAACTGTTGCTGACATAACTGTGGGATGTGCAGACATACCTGTTATTGTTATACTCCCCGTTGAAAAGATTTGAAGTGTAGCTTTTAATGCTTTAATTCTGTAAGATGCTGCCGGATGAAGTTCTGGCTCATAGCTATAAGAAAGGCAAGAACTTGCATATAACTAATTAAAATTACAATGGATTAAAATGAAATCGGAACACTCAAGTCCAGGAATCATTTTTTTTTAAAAGCTTCAAAGTTTAAATATAAACAAAATCTGGAAATGCAAAATATGTCTGCCATCATTTGAATAGAAAATTGTCAATTTTGGGCGTAAAAATATTCCATCTAATTGATCAACTGAGTTGGACAGGTGGGGCCGCAGCTGGGGAGCCTGGGAATGCGGCCAGAGGCCTTTATCGAGGCGCCGATGCTTCCCGAATTGCCACCTCGCGGGTCGGAGTCCAGCTCGGCAGAGCAGCCGACGGAGTCCGCAGCCCGGTTCGGCACCACGGGGGAGTAAAATGGGGCGTCGACAGCAGCGAGGCCTCACGACGATGGGACCTCAGTGGTGGCAAAGCCTCGCGGCAGCAGCGATGCCTCGTGGGTCGACCCGTGGAAGACCACCGTGTGGGAGGGAGGGGAAGAACAATGCAGGACCCGGCGTAGGGGGAAGAAACATGGAGCCGGCATGCTTTGTAACTGTGTCAGCGCCTTAGGTGGCCACTATTTGTATACATTGTGTTTGCAAGCAAATAATTTGACTGTGCCTAGTCACATGTGACAATAAAGTATTCCTATTCATATTTACTTCCTATAATTTTTTTTCTTGTTGGTTATTTTTTTTTAATAACTTTTATATTCATACCTTGCAATTGGACGATTCTTTTTGGTGAATTCTGGTAGCCTTATTTCAAATGGCATTGTACATACAGCCAGAACGTTGACTACTTTATATCCAGCAAACTTTACCTTTGGAATGAAGACAAGTTTTATATTTTCATATGTTTCTCTTACATTCATGCTTGGCAATAAATTATCCAGCTACAAATGCAGTTAGTATATTTGTCATTTAGACACTGGTTTTCCACCTTTGTTCTATGCGTTAATACACAATGTGTTCTGATGAGACAGAAATCTTTTCTAATTGGAATAGGCCTGCATAACAATCATAAGGAGTGGGTCAGAGTGCACATAACAAAATTAACTTTAGTTATCTTACAAATAACAGTGATTCACCAATGATAAGAAGATTTCTTTAATATAACAAATGACTCAGAATAAATTAGCAAAAGACAGTCAAGGTTTTGCCGCAAATGTCGCAGAGAGTAGACTATTGCCCCAGTGCCAGAGACCCAGGTTCGATCCTGACCTCGGGTGCTGTTTGTGGAGTTACAATGTCTCAGTGACTGCATAGGTTTCCTCCGGGTGCTCTGGTTTCTTTTGGAGGCGAAAGAGGGATAACATCGAACTAATGTGAGTGGGTGATCTATGGTCAGTGGCCTGAAGGGCCAGTTTCTATGCTGCACCTTTCAAATCAGGGTTGGACAAAATTATTCTTAAAGTGCAGAAATAGATGATTTGAAGGTAATTTGCTCAAATTATCCATTATCAAATCAATTTTGATGAAATCAAAATGTGTAGAAAAATGAGAAAGCTCATTTTGAAGAATATTCCCACCATCCTTGGTCCTCCACTCTTCCAATATTCCAGTGGTCCCCACCTTCAAGGTTTAAGGTCTCCATATTTATTTTAATTTCTTTAATTCTACTTCCTTCCGTGCACCCTCCAATTATCAGACATATTTTGCTAGAATCACTTTTAAATTCACGCGGCTACATCCGTATAACATTCCTCCCTTTACCAAAACTTCCATGAGACTTGAACTTAAATAATTAGTATGAAACAAAATTTTAAAATGCTGTTATTAGTATCTGCATTATTCTGAAGAGAGCTTTTTGGCAAGCAATTCCTCAGAACAGCGAGCTGAGAACCACGAAAAACTTTACCCAAGCTGACCAGACATGATCCAAAGGCACACACTAGCTGGGCAACATCCACCTGAGCTCACAGGTAGTTATACTATGACAAGAATATGAGTAGTGACAAAACAACATCGATTAGTGATTGAATATTTGACACAAGAACTAATCTAGGAAAAGTGAATAAAAGAAAGGCAGACTGAATGCAGTCAAGGTTTCTCTTCCCCGCCTCATTTGGAGGATTGCATTTAAAACATCCCCTCAACTCGTTATATCCTTTGAGGTCATTATGATTGGTCTTTCCACCTTACTGTATAATTGGTCAAGACATAATAAATTTCTAGGTTATAGCAGGGTACACCCCCTCCCCCCCCCTCCCCCCTCATCAGCAAGCAAGAGGTGAGCTAACTCAGCCCTAGTGGACAGCATTGAAGAGCCCCGACAGAAGACGACAAAGTCTGCATGGACCACAGCCAGCAAAGCCCTACTTTGAGCACACTGTCCTGCGGGACACCAGTATTGAGAGTCAAGGTGGAGGAAATGTTAGGATAAATTCAAACCTTTCAATGTGTGCCGGACAGGCAATCTAGAAGCCAATTGCTGATGGGGGTTCCAATCGAAAGTTCAAGTTCAGGGAGGAGCTCATTCACTATCTGTGCAGCTGCAGCTGCAGTCAATAAATTGCACCCAAGCATATATTGTCTTACTCTCAGTGATCCAGAACTGAATGAAGTACAAGTGAGATGGCATTCTCCATGGATCTATCTTTCCTGCACACAAATTACAAGGGATCTAGATTGTTCCGAAGACTGGCACACATGTGTGCCATTACCAATCTTTCAAAGCACTTCATTATGGTTGACGTTAGTCAGTTGTAGTAACTGTGACAAGTCATCATATTTTTCTTGGGGAATGGAATGACAAAGGTTTCCTTGAAACAGAAGAAGAAATCAATAGAATTTTGCATGGAAGAGAGACACAAAATGCTGGAGTAACTCAGCAGGACAGGCACCATCTCTGGATAGAAGGGGTGGGTGACGTTTTGGGTCTCAACCCAAAACTTCACCCTTTCCTTCTATCCGGAGATGCTGCCTGACCTGCTGAGTTACTCCAGCATTTTGTGTCTATCTTTGGTTTAAATCAGCATCTGCAGTTCCTTTCTACATATGTAGAATTTTGCATGTTCTAGTTTCTACCCACATCCCAAAGACATGCAAGTTAGTAGGGAAATTGGCCACTGTAAGTTGCCCTTCTGTGTAGGTGAGCAGTAGAATCTTGGAACAGTTGATGAGTGGGGGTAGGGTGGGGAAGAAATTAAAAAATGGCATTAATGTAGGATTACCTTATCGTTGGTTGATAATTAGTGTAGTCGAGGTGGTTAATACTCAGTAGGCTAAGAACCTGATTCTCTCTCTCTCTCTCTCTCTGTGACTCCAGTATCTTGCTGTCAAAAAATGTATTTCCTTTTATGCATCCAACAAATATTTGGCATGTACATACTTTTCTTAAAAAATATGTACATGTCTGTATCTTCCAAGTTCTTTATGTACTGTAGAGCAGTGATTTATTTATATAATTTTGCTGAATGAGGACTTTGCTGGTAAGGCCAGCATTTATTACCTATTCCTAATAAGGGATATAATCATAAAATGAAAACCAACCAAACCTCAAGGTCTTATTTTTGTACTTCAAGGTGAAAATAAATGATAGCCAATGCTGTAATTTAACATAGAAAAACATTCGGCCGTACAAGCCAGCAAATGGCTGATCACCTAAAATCTGTAACACGTTCCTGCTTTTTCCCCATATCCCTTAATTCCTTTAGCCCCAAGAGCTGAATCTAACTTGAAAACACCCAGTGAATTGGCCTCCACAGCCTTCTGTGGCAGAGAATTCCACAGATTCACAACTCTCAGGGTGAAGATGTTTTCCCTCGTCCCAGTCCTAAATGGTTTACCCCTTATTCTTAAACTGACTCTTGGTTCTGGACTCCCCCAACATCAGGAAAATGTTTCTTGCATGTAGCCTGTCCAATCCCTTAATAATTTTATATGTTTCGAAAGAATCCCCTCTCATTCTTTTGAATTCCAGCGAATACAAGCACAGTCGAACCATTCTTTCATCATAATATTGATAATATTGGCCAATTTAGTATGTGACAAAATGGAGGATCTCTGCCTTTGCAGAACTTGCTTGCCATCTTTCTGCAAAAAGCTGCCAAGCCACGAGTCTCATGGCTCCAGAATGTCTGGATCCTGGGAGGAAGTTAAGCACAGGGTGATGTCCAGATGTCCCCTCAATTGTTAATATGTATGAGGGTTTTGCAGAAAGAGCTGAGCCTGGCTGCAAATGCATGATCAGGATTGGTTATAGAATGGGGTGTTGTAAAAGTATTGTTAACTATGTTGCATGGTCTGTGCACTGTTGAATATGATTGGTCAAGGAGCAGAGCCTTGCCCAAATTGTTTATGCTACCTGGAGAAATGCTTCTTTACTTTGGTGAACTGTCTTCCAACTAGAACCTTCTGTAGAAACAATGTAATGGGGTATTTTGTGATTGGGTTAGGGAGCTGTCATTAAATGTATTATATGATCTTTATTTGTGCCCCCCCATGTATTTCGCACCACGGGTCCGATACTGTATAAAAGAGGGGACACCACATGAGTCAATGTCGATCTTCTGGGGTAGCACTTGGAACTGTGCTGACTTGCTGGAGGTGTCTATTCGCACGAGGCTGAAGGGCTTGGACGAGTAGAGACAAGAATCGGACCCGCGGTGTTGGTTGGGTATTGTATAACAAGTTTGTTTGTGATCGAGAATAAAGAAGTTTAGTTGATCTAGTGCTTGACTAACAGGGTGAGATTAGGAGCAGAATTACACTGCCATCCCAGGAATTAACCTGGTGAACCTACGTTGCACTCCCTCAATAGCAATAATGTCCTTCCTCAAATTCGGAGACCAAAAGTGCACACAATACTTCAGGTGCAGTCTCACCAGGGCCCTGTACAACTGCAGGACCTCCTTGCTCTCAAACTCAAATCCTCTCACAATGAAGGCCAACATGCCATTAGCTTTCTTCACTGCCTGCTGTACCTGCATGCATACTTTCAGTGACTGATGTACAAGCACGCCCAGGTTGTGTTGCACCTCCCTTTTTCCTAATCTGACACCATTCAGATAATAATTTGCCTTCCTGTTCTTGCCACCAAAGTGGATAACCTCACATTTATCCACATTATACTGCATCTGCCATGTATCTGGAGGATACATGCCAGGAGGAGGAGGAGCCATCTTGGTGAACGGCTGCTAGCCAGCAGCCGTCCGTTTTAAATTCGTTTTTTTAAATAGTATTTTAGTGAGTCCTGTTTTTTGTTTGTGGGGGATATGGTCTTTTAATGTGGGGGGGGTAGGTGTAACTTTATTTCTAGGTCCCTACCTGGTCGGTGTGGCAGCCTTTTCTCCGGGCTGCCCGTCGACCCGTCCTCGTGGCCTACCTGCGGGCTTGGAGCGCCGTTTACTGGCGGGGACCGCCCAGCACCTCGGCCTCGGCGGCGGCACAGCGTTGGAGCGCTGGAGCGGAGCGGGCGATGCCTTGCCTGGGTCGCCGCGCTGGAGCTCTGGCGAGCTGGACCGCTGAGAGCAACATCTCCGGGCTGCGGGTCTGCGGAGCGGAGAGGCGGCAGTGCGGAGAGGTGGCGCCGACTTTATCATCGGGAGCCTGGGAGCTCCAAACCGGCGCGGCCTTGTCGGCTTCGGCAGCCGCGGGCTCCAACCAGGAAGCGGCCGTTCCAGGTGGCCCAGCCGCCGAAAGGACTCTCCCGACGCCGGGGCAAGACCACCCGGTGAGAACGGCCAGGGACATCGGGCCTCTGTAGAGGCAATTGCGGTGGCCTCAATAGGCCTGACTTTGGGGTGAACATGGGGTGGGGACTGGACATTGTGCCTTCCTCCACAGTGCTATCCACTGTGGGGGGATGATTTTTTTTTGTCTAATTGTAGTCCTGTAGGTCTGTGTCCAAGATGGCTGCCGTGAAGGGAGAGTGGACGCTGGCGCGCTTTGGCTGCTGCTGCTCTCTCTTCACACTGTCTTTTTGATTTTCTGTTTTTGGATTGAATTCTGTTTTTAATTTGTGTCTCTGTGATGTCTTTTTTACCTGTTCTATTCCGATTATATGTTTTTATTCCGATTACTATGTAAGGTGTCCTTGAGATGTCTGAAAGGCGCCCATTAAATAAAATGTATTATTATTATTATTATCTCCCCACTCACCCAACCTATCCAAGTCACCCTGCAGCCTCATCGCATCCTCATCAGAGCTCACACTTTCCATCCTAATGCAGAATTCCACCATATTATGGTCACTGTTGCCCAAGGGGCTTTGCACAACAAGATCGCCATCTAATCCTTCCTCATTACACAATACCCAGTCTAGGATGGCCTGTCCTCTAGTCGGCTCTTCTACATATTGGTTTAAAAAACCACCCCATATACATTCAAGGAAATCCTCCTCCCCAGCACTGCTACCAATTTCGTTGGCCCAATCTATATGTAGATTAAAGTCACCCATGACAGCTGATAAACATAGACAAAACATTACAATTAGACACAAAAAGCTGAAGTAACTCAGCGGGTCAGACCGCATCTCTTGAGAAAAGGAACAGGTGACGTTTCATAAAATGATAAGTGATAGGAGCAGTATTAGGCCATTCGACCCACAATTCAATCATAGATAGATAAATACTTTATTAATCCCCTTTTCAGGGAAATTCAGATGTCATTGTAGCACACCGATAAAAATACAACATAACATTAAAGAAGAAATTTAACATCTATCTATATTATTAAAAGTCTGATCTTGACCGCTTTTGGCTCGCTGTGGCGTGATTTCCGAGAAAACGCCGCCACCTACGGCTGTCATTTTTGGCCACCTCGCTCAGAGCCCCGCTCAGCCTTCCGGGACGGGAGGATCTTTCCCATCGATGGAAAATCAGAGAGATATTAAATTTTTTTTTTAAATTGCCATTCTCTCTGCTGCCCCTGCTGGTGGGATGGGGGAGGGACTATAAAACCTGGAAGTGGCGTGCCTCACTCAGTCTCTGCAAGATGGAGGAACTAAGAGGGGCATGTCTCTGAGCTCTGAATAACACTGAACACATGTCTACTCAGCTGTGAGTGCCCTTAATGTGGTTTGAAAATGAAAATATGGTTGGTTTTAAGTAAAAATGCAATGCTAATGAAGTAAAAATGCACTGCTAATGAAGTAAAAATGCACTGCTAATGAAGTAAAAATGCACTGCTAATGGTTGTTTGGGTTGAAGTAAAAATGCACTGCTAATGAAGTACAAATGCACTGCTAATGAAGTACAAATGCACTGCTAATGAAGTGCAAATGCACTGCTAATGAAGTAAAAATGCACTGCTAATAGTTGTTTGGGTTGAAGTAAAAATGCACTGCTAATGGTTGTTGGTGTTTAAAAAATGTTGAGAATCTCTCTCCTGTTAATCACACCATGAAGGCCACACCTTTTCCGGTGGAAGGGGGGAGTGATTATAAAACCCGGAAGTGTGGGTGTGGCTCAGTCTCTATGATGGGGAGGGAGAGGTCACAACTCTGTCTGAGCTGTGAATCAACTGAACACACTGAATGTCTACTGAACTGTGTGTGGTGTTTTGTGTGGTTTTATGGTGGGTTCACCTTGCTTGAAATGGTATGAAACTGCATTTGAATATAATGGCCTTGCACCCTGCATGAATGGTATGAAACTGCACTTGAATTTGGTGGCCTTGCACCCTGCTTGAAGTGGTATAAAACTGCACTTGAATTTGGTAGTCTTGCACCCTGCTTGAAGTGGTAGGAAACTGAACCTGAATTTGGTGGCCTTGCACTCTGCTTGAAATGGAATTTCAAGGAATAACCGTGAGTCAACTGCCAGCCCACCAGCCGTGAGTGAGCTGCCAGCATATCAGGCTTGAGGGACTGAGCTGCCACCCCAAGAATCCACTGCTAATGAAGTAAAAATGCACTGCTAATGAAGTAAAAATGCACTGCTAATGAAGTAAAAATGCACTGCTAATGGTTGTTTGGGTTGAAATAAAAATGCACTGCAAATGGTTGTTTGGGTTGAAGTAAAAATGCACTGCAAATGGTTGTTTGGGTTGAAGTAAAAATGCACTGCTAATGGTTGTTTGGGTTGAAGTAAAAATGCACTGCTAATGGTTGTGTTTTAAAAATGTTGAAAATCTCTCTCCTGTCAATCACACCATGAAGGACACACCTTTTCCGGTGGAAGGGGGAGGGATTATGAAACCCAGAAGTGTGGGTGTGGCTCAGTCTCTGCATGATGGGGGAGGGAGAGGTATGAACTCTGTCTGAGCTGTGAATCAACTGAACACACTGAATGTCTACTGAAGTGTGTGTGGTGTTTTGTGTGGTTTTATGGTGGTTTCACCTTGCTTGAAATGGTATGAAACTCTATTTGAATATAGTGGCCTTGCACCCTGCATGAAATGGTATGAAACTGCATTTGAATTTGGTGGCCTTGCACCTTCCTTGAATGGTATGAAAGTGCACTTGAATTTGGTGGCTGCTTGAAGTGGTATGAAACTGCACTTGAATTTGGTAAGCTTGCACCCTGCTTGAAGTGGTTGGAAACTCCACTTGAATTAGGTAGCCTTGCACCCTTCTTGAAGTGGTAGGAAACTGAACCTGAATTTGGTGGCCTTGCACCCTGCTTGAAGTGGTAGGAAACTGAACCTGAATTTGGTGGCATTGCACCCTGCTTGAAGTGGTATGAAACTGTACTTGAATTTTGTGGCCTTGCATCCTGCTCAAAGAGGTAAGAAACTACACTTGAATTTGGTGGCCTTGCACTCTGCTTGAAATGGAATTTCAAGGAATAGCCGTGAGTCAAATGCCAGCCCACCAGCCGTGAGTGAGCTGCCAGCACATCAGGCTTGAGTGACTGAGCTGCCACCCCAAGAATCCATTTGGCCCACAATGTCCATACTAGCCCTCTGGAGACCAGTAGTCCCTGCAGCCAACAACACCCATACCAGCTCTCCAGGAAGCCCCCCCACCCCCCACCCCCAGCCACCAATATTGGAATTGTGGGAGAGGTGGAATATTGCGTTGGGGGACCAGCCCTCCCATGTGAACATGGGACCCAACGGGTCCCACTTAGTCTAGTTAAAACATAAAAACATCCCTCCACAATGGTTCCCACTGTGGGGGAAGGCATAAAGTCCAGTCCTCTTCCACCCATGATCGGGCCTGTTGAGGCCTCCGCAGCCCGATGTTTTAGGCCCTCACCAGACGATGGTGCTCCGGCTTCGGGTGAACACTCTCAGCGGCTTGGGATACCTGGAACGGCCATTTCCTTACGGAGACCGCTGCTCCCGAAGCCAACTGGCCGCGCTGGTCAGAGCTCCAACACTGGCGATCTCGGCGAGAGATCCCAGGCTCCCAATGTTAAAGTCAGCGCCGCCACCCACGGCTGGCTGCTCCACAAACCCGCAGCTCCGCGATGTTCCATCGGCGGACTCAGCATTCCGGAGCTCCGCTCCGTGAAGGTGTTCCAGACCTGTGCCGCCGCTGAAGCCGTGGTTCTGGCCGGTCCCCTCATGAAATGCCGCTCAAGTCCTGATGGTAGGCCGCGAGGACGGGGCGAAGATGCGGCTCGGAGGGAAGCCGCCTCTCCGCCTGGTAGGGACTGAGAAAAGCAGTTTCCCCCTTCCCCCCCCCCCCCACCCATATAAAAAGACTAGACCCCCAACAACACACTTTTAACGTACTAAAAATTTTAAAAAGTGAAAAGGCGGACAGCTGCAGGACAGACAGCCATATAGGACGGCGCCCCCATGGCTGATCAATCTCTAATTCCTATCTCTGCTTTAAAAATATCCATTGGCTTGGCGCCCACAGCCTTCTGTAGATTAGATTAGATTAGATATAATTTATTGCCACACAGCCAGGCTGGTGGAAATTTGGGTTGTCTGCAGCGATACAATAATAAAGAACACACAACCACAATAAAACTGTAACACAAACATCCACCACAGCATTCATCACTGTGGTGGAAGGCACAAAATTTGGCCAGTCCTCTTCCATTTCCCCCCCGTGGTCAGGACCAGAGTCCAGAGTCAGTCTCTGTACCGAGGAATTCCACAGATCCTCCACCTTCCGACTAAAGAAATTCCTTCTCCATCTCCTTCCTGGACCTCCAGTCCTAGACTCTCCCACTAGCGGAAACAGGGTTTCGTGTCGAGACCCTTCTTCAGATTGAGAGTCAGGGGAAGTGAACGAGAGATGTAGAGAGATATAGAACAAATGAATGAAAGATATGCATAAAAATAACGATGATAAAGGAAACAGGCCATTATTAGCTGTGTGTCAGGTGAGAACGAGTAAAGACAATGATACTCTACAAGATTACTTTGAAGTTAGTACGACTTGGGTGGGGGAGGGATGGAGAGGGAATGCAAGGGTTACTTGAAGTTGGAGAAATTACAAAATATGTGATGCTGTTCCTCCAATTTGCGTTTGGCCTCACTCTGACAACGGAGGAGGCCTAGGACAGAAAGGTCAGTATGGTAATGGGAAGGGGAATTAAAGTGTTTGGCAATCAGGAGATCAGGTATGTCCATGCGGACTGGGAGAGGGTATTCAGCTAAACAATAGCCGGGTCTACGTTTGGTCTCGCCGATGTACAAGAGTCCACACCTTGAACAATGGATACAATAGATGAGGTTGGAGGAGGTGCAAGTGAATCTCTGCCTAACCTTAAAGGACTATTGGGGTCTCATGACAGTGTTGAGTGAGATGGTATAGGGACAGCTGTTGCATCCCCTGTGGTTGCAGGAGAAGGTACCCGGGGAGTGGGTGGTTTGGGTGGAAAGGGATGAGTTCACTAGGGAGTTGCAAAGGGAACGGTCTCTACAGAAGGGGGAAAGGGGTGGAGATGGGAAGATGTGATTAATGGTGGGATCCTGTTGGAGCGAAAATGTTGGAGGATTATGTTGTATTCGACGGTTGATGGGGCGAAAGGCAAGGACTAGGGGACTCTGCCCCTGTTGCGACTAGTGCGAGGGGAGCAAGGGCAGAGCTGTGGGGTACCGAGGTGATGGCCTCATCTATGATGGATGAGGGGCACCCCTCTTGGATGTCCTGGTATGGAGCACCTCATCTTGGGTACAGATGCTGCATAGACAGAGGAATTGGGAATAGTGGATAAAGTCTTTGCGGGAGGTAGGATGGGAAGCAGTGTAGTCAAGATAGTTGTGGGAGTCAGTAGGTTTATAATAGACGTCAGTCAATAATCTCTTGCCTGTGATAGAGACAGTGAGATCAAGAAAGGGGAGGGAGGTGTCGGAGTTGGTCCAAATGAATTTGAGTGCAGGATGGAAATTGGTGTTGAAGTTGAAGAAGTCCATGAGTTCCGCATGGGTTCAGGAAGTAGCACCAATGCAGTCGTCAATGCAAAAGACAGAGTTCGGGAATAGGGCCAGTGTACGCCTAGAACAGGGACTGTTCAAAGTACCCTTCAAAGAGGCAGGCATAGCTGTGCCCATAGCTATGCCTTTGATTTGTAGGAAGTGGGAGGAGTCAAAGGAGAAGAATGGGCAACTTGCAGCCCAGTGGTATGAATATTGATTTCTTTAACCTTGCATTCACTCTCTCCATCCCTCTCCCACCCAAGTCATACCAGCTTCAAAGTAGTCTTGAGTCTCATTGTTTGTACTCGTTCTCACCTAGCACACAGCTAACAATGGCCTGTTTCCTTTATCATCGTTACTTGTTTGCATATCTTTAATTCATTTGTTATTAATCTCTCGTCACCATCTATCTCTCATTTCCCTCTACCCTAAAGGGCCTGTCCCACCTACGGGCCCTTGGCACGCAAATTACGCGACCTCGTGGTCGCGTTGAGCCGTGACGGTCCCGCGAAGTTCGCGCGCGACTTAATTCGACTGCACAGCCGTCTGGAGCGCGTGACGTCATTTGAAGATGGACACAAAGCAGGAGTAACAGCGGGACTGGCAGCATCTCTGGATAGAATCAATGGGTGATGTTTCGGGTCGAGACCCTGCTTCAGTCAGAAAAGAAAGGTCTTGACCCGAAACGGCACCCATTGCTTCTCTCCAGAGATGCTGCCGGTCCTGCTGAGTTACTCCAGCATTTTGTGTCTATCTTCAATTTTCTTGGCCCTGCTCTGGGAGTAGAAGTGGGGGCGGATCCGGACCGCAACGGCTGTGAGCCCCAGGCCAAGCTCGGCGATCGTTTGCCTGCTTCTGCTGCTGTTGGAGGTGAGACGTTGCGTCGCGCCAGGGTCTTGGACCTATCCCACTTTGGTCGGCAGTTCCACGACAGGCCATTGGCGCGCGAAGATTTTGTTTGCTTTAAAAATTTCGGAGCCCCGCGCAATGTCACGCATAACTACATGCCCCTCCGCGCTTCTCAGTGGGACCGGCCCCGCGAGACTATACGATGCCCGTGCGTGTCAACGCGACCACAATGTCGCGTAATTTGCGTGCCAAGGACACGCAAGTGGGACAGGCCCTTAATCACTCTGGAGGGTCTTGACCCAAAACATCACCTATTCCTTTTCTCCAGAGATGTTGTCTGACCCGCTTACTTCAGATTTTAGTGCCTTTCTTCAGTTTAAACCAGCATCCGCAATTCCTTCCTACAGATTATAAATAGAGTTACTTCCATTTATTAGAAAGGTTTGAATTCCAGTTGAATGAAAGTGTAGATGCCAACTCATTCAAAAAACAACAACCCAAATCCTTAACTGAAGTGACCAATAGTGATCTACAATCAGCTCAGCACTTAATGTTCTACAGAAATAGCAGCAAATAAAGAGTTACCTGAAAACCCAGTTTCTGCAGAACACGGGCTAATCTTCGAGCACCAGTTTTTGCATCTTCTTCACTAAATTGTAATTTACAGAAAAAGATTGTATCACATATTAGAGCCCCAATGTACATCACATGGGAATTCTTTGACAATAGAATGTACAAAGACACTATATTGCTGAAATCTTATGATTAAACAAAAAAAAAAAAAACAGACATCAAGTCAAATGAAACAATGGGACAGAGTCTTGTTAGGGTTCCGTTGGTCACCCATTATGAATTATTTCATAAGGAAATATGTACAAAATGCATTTTTGTCTTCACCTGCTCTATATCCTCACCAACAATGAACTTCACCCGCTGTTCTTAACACCAGGAGACTGCAGACAGGAACGTATGGTGTGAACATAGCAACTAAATACCCACATCAATTACTTCATGTTAGAGCCAAAACACATATCTAACACACAATGTACCCTGTAACACTTAATGCTCCCTTGTGATTAAGTTGCTTTCACCAGAATATTTACACACACAAATTCCTGGCAAAAATGTTAGTACTCCGACAATTACTTACATATATTTGGGAGGGGCAGGTAGTAGTTCCTCTGCCTATGATGTTGAAAAAATGTAATTCAGTCAATTACAAAATTTGGGATTTTTGATACAAATGATCAAAATGAAACTACTAGATTGTTAGGGATGAAAATCTGGTATCCCATATGCAACTTCAGCAATGTTTTTTTTGTTGGTATTTATGCGATATGAGCATCACTGACAAGGACAGCTTTTGAAGCCCGAACCTAATTGCCTTTGAGGTGTTAGTTTCTTCTTGAACCAAAGGACATTTGTACATAATATTTCCATCTAAATGAATTCAATAGCAAAATTCAGTTGTACGTAACTGTACCCCAACAAGACTCTGTTCCCCTGTCTCATTTGACAATGTCAGCTTTTTCATGTAATCATTAGATGTCAATGATTTGCTGGGTCTAGATAATTCTAAGATTTGGACAAGGACAATGGAGGATCAGTGATATCCTAAGTCAGTACAATGAGTGACTAATGGGGTACTTATGGCGGCATTCCAAGCCCTTGCTATTCTAGTCCATGATTGTATAGGTGACAGATTTGAAAGGTGTTGCCAAAAATAGATTCTGATTAACTGCAATGACGTTGTTGAGCAGCAACATTAACAGTGAGTAAATATTCAGGATGGTGGCTGGGATGTTAATCACGAAGGTTGCTTTGCACTAGATCGGGTCAAGTTACTTGAGTATTGTTGGCAGGTGTAGTTCAAAGGCAAGTATTCCATCTCGTCATCGATATTGCATGCGAACGATAGAATGACTTTGAAAAGTCAGGAGATTACTACAGGATACTCAACCTCTTTTGCAGCCACAGTATTTGGTGGATGCTCCAAGTAAATTTCTGGTCAATGGGAACCTGAGTGTATCAATGGAGGACTCACTGACGGTGACACAATAAAGTTAAGGACAGGTAGATTTGATTCTTTCTTACAGGAAATGTTAATTTGCTAGAAATTGGGGAACAACACTACTTATCTGTCCATGTAACCATTCCATTTTCTAAGGATTTGCAAATGCAATTGAACATCAGCAACATCTGCTGTAGCCTTATTGAGGACAGATGAAGCAGTTAAAACTTGCTGGCTCGAACGCACACTTTGAAAAACAAGTACAGTAACGTCCTGGGATTGGGACGATAGATGTCCAACAACCACTACCATCTTTAGTAGCCGGTGTATAGTTTGACAATAGGAAGGATGTAATTAGGCTAGAGAATGCAAAAAATGTTCAAGGACAAGTTGTAAGAAGAGACTGAATAGACTGGGACTGTTCCCAGGAGCAAAGGAGGCCAAGGGTTAACCTAATAGAGGTTTATAAAATCATGAGGGCCTGAGATATGATGAATTGTTACATCTCCTTTCAAGGGTGGCAGTGTCTAAAATTGGATGACTTGGGTGAGGGGAATCATTTAAAAAGAACTCGAGGGGCAGGTTTTACCATTTAGAGGGTAGTGAGTATATAATAATAATAATAATACATTTTATTTTCG
The DNA here is from genome assembly GCF_010909765.2 of Amblyraja radiata. Classification (NCBI taxonomy): domain Eukaryota; kingdom Metazoa; phylum Chordata; class Chondrichthyes; order Rajiformes; family Rajidae; genus Amblyraja; species Amblyraja radiata. The sequence continues at coordinate 30,853,075 of NC_045960.1, read as the reverse complement.
GGCGCCTTTCAAATCTCAAGGTCACCTTACAAAGATTAAACAGAAGAGAAAAAAAACATAGTCGGAGAAAAATAAATAATAAGGACATCATCAATACACAAATTAAAGATAGAAATCGCTCCAAAGACACAAAAATCAAAAAATCAAAAAAAAACAATGTGAATATATGGAACCAGCTTGCACAGGAAGTGATAGAGGTGGGTATCGACACCATCATATTAAATCAGACGGATATCAAATGATGAGACCGAGTACAGGGAGAACCTCATGTCCTGGTGTTGAGACAACAACCTTTCAATGTCAGCAAGACAAAGGAGATAAAGATCAACTTCAGGAAGCGAAGCAGTACACAAACCACAGTTTGTATTGATGGTGTTGAAGTAGAGATAGTTGAAAACTTCAAATTCCTAGGAGTAAATATCATCAATTATGAAAAGCTTCTTGCATGATTAGTTAACCAAAGTTTTTACCTTGTAGCTCCAGTGCATATAATTTTCCCTGAAGACCAAATTGTTGCCGTTATTCTGGGTTTCCTCAGTTTCATTAACACCTTCTGCAAACAATTATAACAAAATATTAGCGATATGGTGCCTCAGTCAAAGAATTCCTGTTAAGTTTAACGCGAACATAAATTTACACTTTAATTTAATCTGGGTCACGAGTGCACAAAACTGGCATCTGCCAGTCTTGCAAGTTCTTGCGTATAACGATTCTCTAAATGTGATCTGTTTTTGACTCTGCTGAACATGTCTCATTTTATATTAAATTACCATAAATTAGTGCAATTCTGATTTATCCAATAATTTTACGCACTTAGCTATTGCCTTATTCTCAAAATGTTATTCATCTAATCATTTTTGCTGGATGCAAATTTTGCCTAATTGAGGATGGGGATTAAGGTTTCAGATTTTAATATTTTATTGATTCTGTTACTACAATGGACACAATTGCTAATTAAAAACAGTTAAATCAATATTTTGCATGCAAGAATCAAAACTACATGCAAAACACCTACTAAAATAATGAATACTGTAAATAATTTTTCAAAAGGTATTGAGGATCTGTGTCTGCAAAATAAACAAACAGTTCAATAGAATGAAATGGAGAAGATACTCTTGTATTGAAAAGGAAATTGAAGTAGACCACTGATCCACTCAGCCTTCAATGAAATATTTGACCCTACTTTCAATTTATATCCCATGGCATCCTTACCATTTTAAAATGTATTCACCCATGAAACTTTCAATAGACTCAGCATGCTGAACTTCAGAGGGGTTAACAATTACAGATTACTATCATCCATGACTGAAAAATTGTTTGCTCATATCCTTCCAAAAAGCTTCAGTTGAAATTTAAAATTATATTCTCTTGTTCATGGACTTGGAGAAATCACCCATTTAATACATCAAACTCTTTATAATTTTAAAAATACGAATTAGATTATTTTCCAATCCTTAAAACATAGAAGTTAAATATTTCCTCATAATGTAACCTTAAACCACAAGAACATTCGGATGAATTTGCCAATGTATTTTCCTGCAGCATGCTAAGATGACTGACATCGGTGGTGGGGAAAATGCTGGAGTCAATTATAAAAGATGAAATAGCCGCACATTTGGATAGCAGTAACACGATCAGTCCGTCAGCATGGATTTCCCCCCAAAATGTTGCCAAGTGATATTCTGAAGAAGGGTTTCGGCCTGAAACGTTGCCTATTTCCTTCGCTCCATAGATGTTGCTGCACCCGCTGAGTTTCTCCAGCACTTTTATCTACCTTCGATTTTCCAGCATCTGCAGTTCCTTCTTATTCACTTATCAGCTGTCAGGCTTATCTTTCAGCGCTTCTCCCCACAACTACTAGTCTGAAGAAGAGTCTCGACCCAAAACGTCACCTATCCATGTCCTCCAGAGATGCTGCCTGGCTTGAGTTACTCCAACGCTTTGTTTTAATAAAAAAGGAATCAAGAAGCCCTGGGCTAAATTTGAAGTCAATGCGCACTGCAGAAAACACTCAAATGGCTGGAGTCATAGCTCACACAATGGAAGATGACAGTGATTGTTAGAGATCAATCAATCTAGATCCAGGATATCACAGCAGGAATTCCTCAGGGCAATGTCTGTGGACCAACCATGCTCATCCATGACCTTCCTTCCATCTCAAGGTCAGAATTTGAGATGTTTACCAAGATTACAATGTCTAACTTCATATGCAATGGTTGCAGTTTGCTTGATGCTTTTAAACACATTTTGGTCCCCGTTTTGTGGGCTGCTCTCAAATACATTGGGCCCCGTTTTGTGTGATTCCTTTAAACACATTAGATTAACTGGAAAATGTATTGCATGCGAATTAAAAGAGTGTTGGGAGCTAAGTGATATCCAATATTCAGCGAATTAAGCAATAAATACAACCTTTACTGAAGTGATCAGTGAATTACTTTGGCATTTAGAAACTTTGAAAAATAACATTAAAATATATATCAATTCCTTGTAAAGTGATATATCGCTGTTTATTGCAGCATTAAGAATATCAGATGGTTTCCAGCAAGGAATACAATGGAGGATTGGCACAAACTACAACTTACCCCTACATCTCTTTTGTAGATCACGTTTGTTCCTTCCAGTGCAATCTTGCGCAGATTTAAATGGCATCTTGTTTTAAAGACACAGACCACATTTGTTATCAAAATATCCAGTGCAACATCATTGTCTGGTTCCATGGGTATGGCTTGTTATCCAACTGACCAACAGACTGCATACCATCTAGATAGTGCTGCACTAAAGTAGAACAACATGTTAATTTGACACGTTTATCAAAATGATGCACATCAAAGTAATAAGCATTCACTTCTCAAAAGGCGAGAGAAATGAGGTGTTGCATTTTGGAAAGTCTAACATGGGCAGGAACTACACAGTGAATGGGTAGGGCCCTGGAGAGTGTTGTAGAACAGAGGGAACAGGTGCATGGTTCCTTGAAAGTGGAGTCGCAGGTAGATACAGTGGTCAAAAAGGGTAGGGCAGCACATTCGCCTTCATCAGTCAGAGTATTGAGTATTGGTCATGTTGCAGTTGTATAAGACATTGGCAAGACTGCATTTAGAATATTGTGTTCAGTTCTGGGCACGTTTTGGGAAAAATGTTGTTAAGCTGGAAAGGGTACAGAGAAGATTTACGAGGATGTTGCCAGGAGAGGTTAGGTAGGCTGGGACTATTCCTTAGAGCACAGGACAATGAGGGGTGATCTGATAGAGGTGTATAAGTCATGAGAGGAATAGATTCGGTAGATGCAGAGTCTCTTGCCCAGAGAAGGTGAATCAAGGACCAGAGGAAATAGATTTAAGGTGAAAGGGAAAGGATTTAATAGGAATCGGAGGGGTAACTTGTTCACACAAAGGGTGGTGGGTGTATGGAACAAGCTGTCAGAGGACATGGTTGAGGCAGGGACTATCTCAACGATTAAGAAACAGTTAGACAAGCACATGGATGGGACAGGTTAGGAGGGATATGGGCCACACGCTAGTATAGCTGGGACATGTTGGCCAGTTTGGGCAGGTTCACAGCAGCGCAAATCAAAATGATAATTTTCTGGTAATGCACTCGAGGCAATGAAGAGAAAAATACTCACCATCGTCAGTTGGGCAGCCAATTCTTGATATCGGAGTGAAAGGCAAATGTAAACAATGTCCAGCAGAAAGCAAACCTGTAAATGGAATGAAATGAAGTTTTATGTCAGATAAATAAAAATGCATTCAAACTACAAAATATAAATAATGTGGCCACTTACAGAAATCATTATAAAAATAATTTAGTTGCAATAGACGCTTGAATACCAGTTTGAGTACCAAAAATGGTGTCCTATTGCTACGTTTAAGAAACAGGTACATGGATAGGACAGGTTTAGAGGGGTATTGGCCAAACGCAAGCATGTGGGACTAGTGCAAATGGGACATGTTGGTCGGTATGGGCAAGTTAGGCCGAAGGGCCAGCTTCCACCTTGTATGACTGAGTATTAGAAATAGACATATCTTTAAACTAGCAGAGAAAAAGAAAATCAGTTAGGTAAATGCATAGAAACTAGATTAATTTGCGCTTTTTGGTAAATCATGTACTCATTTCTTGGTCCACCCATAGGAAAAGCTGGACTAGAAAGATAGAAAATAAGTGCAGGAATAGGCCATTTGGCAATTCGAGCCAGCATCACCATTCATTATGATCATTCAAAATCAGTATCCCTTTCCTGCTTTCTCCCCATATCCCTTGATTCCGTTAGCCCGAAGAAACATAGAAACATAGAAATTAGGTGCAGGAGTAGGCCATTCGCCCCTTCGAGCCTGCACCGCCATTCAATATGATCATGGCTGATCATCCAACTCAGTATCCCGTACCTGCCTTCTCTCCATACCCTCTGATCCCCTTAGCCACAAGGGCCACATCTAACTCCCTCTTAAATATAGCCAATGAACTGGCCTCGACTACCCTCTGTGGCAGAGAGTTCCAGAGATTCACCACTCTCTGTGTGAAAAAAGTTCTTCTCATCTCGGTTTTAAAGGATTTCCCCCTTATCCTTAAGCTGTGACCCCTTGTCCTGGACTTCCCCAACATCGGGAGCAATCTTCCTGCATCTAGCCTGTCCAACCCCTTAAGAATTTTATAAGTTTCTATAAGATCCCCTCTCAATCTCCTAAATTCTAGAGTATAAACCAAGTCTATCCAGTCTTTCTTCATAAGACAGTCCTGACATCCCAGGAATCAGTCTGGTGAACCTTCTCTGCACTCCCTCTAGGGCAATAATGTCCTTCCTCAGATTTGGAGACCAAAACTGTACGCAATACTTCAGGTGTGGTCTCACCAAGACCCTGTACAACTGCAGTAGAACCTCCCTGCTCCTATACTCAAATCCTTTTGCTATGAAAGCTAACATACCATTCGCTTTCTTCACTGCCTGCTGCACCTGCATGCCTACTTTCAATGACTGGTGTACCATGACACCCAGGTCTCGCTGCATCTCCCCTTTTCCTAGTCGGCCACCATTTAGATAATAGTCTGCTTTCCTGTTTTTGCCACCAAAATGGATAACCTCACATTTATCCACATTATACTGCATCTGCCAAACATTTGCCCACTCACCCAGCCTATCCAAGTCACCTTGCAGTCTCCTAGCATCCTCCTCACAGCTAACACTGCCCCCCAGCTTAGTGTCATCCGCAAACTTGGAGATATTGCCTTCAATTCCCTCATCCAGATCATTAATATATATTGTAAATAGCTGGGGTCCCAGCACTGAGCCTTGCAGGTACCCCACTAGTCACTGCCTGCCATTGTGAAAAGGACCCGTTTACTCCTACTCTTTGCTTCCTGTTTGCCAGCCAGTTCTCTATCCACATCAATACTGAACCCCCAATGCCATGTGCTTTAAGTTTGTATACTAATCTCTTATGTGGGACCTTGTCGAAAGCCTTCTGGAAGTCCAGATACACCACATCCACTGGTTCTCCCCTATCCACGCTACTAGTTACATCCTCGAAAAAATTCTATAAGATTCGTCAGACATGATGTACCTTTTGTAAATCCATGCTGACTTTGTCCAATGATTTCACCACTTTCCAAATGTGCTGCTATCCCATCTTTAATAACTGACTCTAGTAGTTTCCCCACTACCGATGTTAGACTAACTGGTCTGTAATTCCCCGTTTTCTCTCTCCCTCCCTTCTTAAAAAGTGGGGTTACGTTTGCTACCCGCCAATCCTCAGGAACTACTCCAGAATCTAAAGAGTTTTGAAAGATTATTACTAATGCATCCACTATTTCTGGAGCTACTTCCTTAAGTACTCTGGGATGCAGCCTATCTGGCCCTGGGGATTTATCGGCCTTTAATCCATTCAATTTACCCAACACCACTTCCCGGCTAACCTGGATTTCACTCAATTCCTCCAACTCCTTTGACCCGCGGTCCCCTGCTATTTCCGGCAGATTATTTATGTCTTCCTTAGTGAAGACGGAACCAAAGTAGTTATTCAATTGGTCCGCCATATCCTTGTTCCCCATGATCAACTCACCTGTTTCTGACTGCAAGGGACCTACATTTGTTTTAACTAATCTCTTTCTTTTCACATATCTAACTCTCTTGAAAACATCCAGTCAATTGGCCTCCACTGCCTTCTGTGGCAGAGAATTCCAGATTCACAACCTTCTGGGTGAAAATGTTTTTCTTCATCTCAGTCCTTAATGGCCTACCCCCTTATTCTTAAACTGTGACTCCTGGTTCTGGACTCCCCCCAACATTGATAATATATTTCCTGCATCTAGCCCATCCAATCGCTTAATTTTATATGTTTCTATAAGATCCTCTCTCATCCTTCTGAATTCCGATGAATACAAGCCCAGTCGACCCATTCTACCATCATATGTCAGTCCCACCATCTCAGGAATTAACCTGGCGAACCTACGCTGGACTCCCTCAATAGCAAGAATGTTCTTCCTCAAATTAAGAGACCAAAACTGCACACAAAACTCCAGATATGGTCTCACCAGAGCCCTGTACATCTGCAGTAGGACCTCCTTGCGCCTATACTCAAATCCTCACTATGAAGGCGAACAAGCCATTTGCTTTCTTCACTGCCGGCTGTCATTGCACCTCCCCTTTTCCTAATCTGATACCATTCAGATAATAATCTGCCTTCTTGTTCTGGCCACCAAAGTGGATAACCTCACATTTATCCACATTATACTGCATCTGCTATGCATCTGCCCACACATCCAACCTATCCAAGTTACCCTGCAGCTTCATTGCATCCTCCTCACAGCTAACACTGCCACCCAGCTTTGTGTCAGCCGCAAACTTGGAGTCAAGTCAAGTCAAGTTTATTCGTCACATACACATACGAGATGAGCAGTGAAATGAAAAGTGGCAATGCTTGCGGATTGTGCAAAAAACAAACAAACTACAAAACAGAATGGAACAGAAACACATATTCACATATTACATATTTGTGGGAGGAAAAAAAGAAAAAACAGCAATTAAAAAAAGACACCACACAACAATAAAATTGTACAGTAAAGTTAGTCCTTGGTGAGATAGGAGTTTACAATCCTAATGGCCTCTTCTCATCCTCTCCGTTTTCACAGCATGGCAAAGGAGGCATTTGCCTGACCGTAGCTGGGGCGGAAAGAGTCTCCCATGATCTTGTTGGCTCTGGAGTTGCACCTTCTGATATATTGTTCCTGCAGGGGGGGGGCGCGAGTGTAGTTCCCATAGTGCGTTCGGCCAAACGCACTACTCTCTGCAGAGCCTTCTTGTCCTGGGCAGAGCAGTTCCCAAACCAAATCGTGATGTTTCCGAACAAGATGCTTTCCACAGCAGCTGAGTAAAGCACTGGAGGATCCTCAGAGACACTCTGAATTTCCTCAATTGCCCGAGGTGGAAAAGGCGCTGCCTTGCCTTACTCACCAGTGCTGCAGCATGTGATGTCCATGTCAGATCCTCTGAGATGTGGACTCCCAGGTATTTAAAGCAGTTCACCCTATCCACAGTATCCCCATATATCTTCAATGGTGTGTACGTCCTCAGATGATGTGCCCTCCGAAAGTCCACGATCAACTCCTTGGTTTTTTTGATATTCAAGAGGGGGCTGTTGTCCTGACACCAGAGTGCCAGATCAGCCACCTCCTCCCGGTAGGCCTTCTCATCGTTATCGGGGATCAGGCCCACCATCACAGTGTCATCAGCAAACTTGATTATTGAGTTGGAGCTGAACCTAGCTACACAGTCACGTGTGTACAGGGAGTACAGTAGAGGGCTGAGGACGCAACCTTGGGGGAATCCTGTGCTCAGGGTGAGGGACTTCGATGTATTTCCTCCCATCTTGACTACCTGGGGCCTGGCGGTGAGAAAGTCCAGGACCCAGGCACACGGGGGTGTTGAGCCCCAATTCCAGCAGCTTCTCGGCAAGCCTGGTGGGGACTATCGTGTTGAAGGCTGAACTGAAGTCTATGAACAGCATCCTCACATAGCCCCCCCCTTCTGGCTGTCAAGATGAGAGAGTCCAGGACCCAGGCACACGGGGGTGTTGAGCCCCAATTCCAGCAGCTTCTCGGCAAGCCTGGTGGGGACTATCGTGTTGAAGGCTGAACTGAAGTCTATGAACAGCATCCTCACATAGCCCCCCCCTTCTGGCTGTCAAGATCAGAGAGAGCGGTGTGCAGAACCTGGGAGACCATATCGCGGGTGGATCTGTTCGGACGGTATGCGAATTGTAGCGGGTCCATGTTACGAGGGAGGAAGGTGCAGATGTGTTTCTTGACCAACCTCTCAAAGCATTTCATGACTACGGAGGTGAGGGCCACCGGACGGTAGTCATTCAGACAAGCTGGGGAGGCAATTTTAGGTACAGGTACAATGATGGATCTTTTGAAGCAGGCAGGGACCACGGACGGCCAGGGAGAGGTTGAATATTGTAGTGAGCACCGGGGCTGGCTGCGTAGCACAAGACTTAAGTAAACCCCCCAAGATGCCATCTGGGCCTACAGCTTTCCTCGTGTTCACCCGTGTCAGAGCCCTCCTCACGTCGTGCTCGGACAACGAGAATGTGTGCACATCCCCAGCAATGGACCTCCCTTCAGCTTCGATAGCCAGCACGATGGCGGTGTTGTCGTTAGTTGGCAGACCTGGGGTGATGCTTCCCGTCTCGAAACTAGCGTAGGAGTTCAGGTCACCACTTCGGGAGGTGCCGGCACTTCCGGTTGAGGGGGGGGGGGGGGGGTGCTCCGGTAGTTGGTTCCGGTCCGTAGACCCTGCCACAGGCGTCTGGTGTCCTGCTGCTCCATCTGTGACTCCATCTTGTCTCTGTATCTCCTTGTTGTGACTCCTTCGCAGTCGTTAGGACTCCACCTTGTAGACGTCCATATTTCCGGATGACAGGCCCAAGTTGTAGGCAGCGGTGCGAGCATTCAAGGCAACACGAACGGACCTGTCCACCCAGGATTTTTGATTCGGAAAGGTGCTAACCCTTACCGTGGGGACGATGTTGTCGGCTGTTGTTGCGATGAAGTCCGTGACTGCTTCCGTGAATTCACTGGCGTCACTGGAACTTGCTTGGAACATATTCCAGTCGACATCTTTTAGTGCATCTTGCAGCATGGCCTCTGGTTGGTCGGACCACCGCTTTACATCCCTCATCACTGCCGCTTCCCAAACTATCCTTTGTTTATACACCGGCAGCAGGAAAATGGCAGCGTGGTCAGATTTTCCCAAGGGGGGGGGGGGGGGGGGTGTGAAATGGCCTTGTAGCCCTTCCGGAACGGCATATAGCAGTGGTCCAATGTTCTCTCCCCCCTGGTGGCAGACGTGATGTGTTGGTAGAAGTTCGGCATGACCTTCTTGAGATTTGATTTATTAAAATCTCCAGCCACCACCATAGCTGCATCCGGGTTCTTGTTTTGATGTCGACATAGCACATAGTGTAGGGCCGATAGTGGCATGTTGGTGTCCGCCTGCGGTGGAATGTAGACGGCTGTGATGATCACTGAGCCAAACTCCCTGGGAAGGTAGAATGAGTGGCATGAGATCGTCAGGTGCTCCAGGAACGGGAAAGCCTCTTAATATTTCCAGTTGTTATAGGTTATGAAGCAGACTCCTCCACCCTTGGATTTCCCAGATTCTTCTGTTCTGTCAGCACAGTAGACAGTGAAGGACTCGGTTGGGCAGATTACTCGATCCGGAATCAGCAAGGTCAGCCATGTTTCGGTCAGGCAGAGGATGTTGCAGTCCCTTATGTCCCGCTGGAATCTGACCCTCGCCCTGAGGTCATCCAGCTTGTTTTCCAGGGACTGGACGGTCGCCAGAAGAATGCTAGGCAGAGGGGGACGAAAGGCTTGGGCTCTCAGCCTATTCCGAATCCCCCCCCCCCCCCCCGCCGCTTACCCCGATGTTTTCTCCGGGTTTTCATTGGAGCCGCGCTCCTATTGTTGTTGCTGCGGAGCTCTCTGTTGATCTCTGCTGGCCACGCTGGATCAGTATGTACAGCGTTTAAAAAGTCTCCGTTTACGCTAGAGTTTAGATTTAAGAGAGTTTCCCTGCCATACTTTGTTAGTACAGGTGCACAACCTTTTATCCGAAGATCCAAATAACGAAAACCTCCGAATAGCGGCCATTTTTTCGGTCCTTGAAGAAAGGTCCTTGAAAACGTTCACCAAGGGCGGCCCGCAGAGGTGACAGCGGAACCTCCGGTCGGTCCTCGAAGAAAGGGGAACTAAATCCCCATTCATAAAAGAGAAGGCGAGGCTATATTGCGCGGGAGGGTTAATAATTGACAATATGCTGCTGCCTGCCCGCTGAGTTAAAAAGCTCCCACGGTAGACTCACGATAAACAGTGTATCGTGAGTCTTGCGTGGGAACTTTTTAACTCAGCGGGGCAGGCAGCAGCAGATTTTCGCTCCCTTCAGTTTCACCCCACATACACCCCTCTGCTTCCCGGCCATGTGTGTGACCCCTTCCCTCCCCTCTCCAGCTCCCCGCCCGTTGCACCGGCGTGGGGGCTTTGCACTGTCTTCACGTCGGCGATTGCAGCAGGACCGTGCCAGTCACCGGAGATGTCAGGACCAACGGGACACCGACCCCCAGGCCCACCGCAAGCACGGAGATCCCAGAGACCCACAGCCAGCAGCAGCCCAGCCCCGTTCCAACTCCAGAGGAAAACTGCAAACTGGCCGGAGACGTCAGGACCACCAGAAGCCGTTCACCGAGCTGCGCCCCCTCATCGGGACACCGACCCCCAGGCCCACTGCAAGCACGGAGATCCCAGAGACCCACAGCCAACAGCAGCCCAGCCCAGCCCCGCTCCAACTACAGAGGAACCTGGGTTGCGGATGACGGTGCGCAGCTCGGGGCGTAATAGGGGCCCATCGGGGAGCGGGTTCCTGTTGGTCCTGACGTCTCCGGCCACCTGCCATCCTCCGGAAACTGTACCGCCCTTGCAGGAGAGTGGGGTTGTTTGCAGTTGCAGAGAGAGGGGGCAAGGGCGGTACAGTTCCCAGTCTCAGCTCCTGTCCAGGGGGGTGGCCGGAGACGTCAGGACCAACGGGACACCGACCCCCAGGCCCACTGCAAGCACGGAGATCCCAGAGACCTACAGCCAGCAGCAACTCCAGCCCAGCCCCGCTCCAACTCCAGAGGAACACGTAGGGGCAGAAGCTGATGGTGTGCAAGGTACGTCTTGTTCTTGGGGTGGCGGATGAGGGGGCGCAGCTCGGGTTGTGGGCAAACTGCCACTTGTCGCCGTAGCGGCCCATCGGGGAGCGGATTCCTCTGGAGTTGGAGGGGGAGAGGGGTATTGTGCTATTTGATCGCCCCCTGCTACCCCAGGGACAGGGAGACACAGCGGCTTTTTAGACTGGTGGGCAATCACTTCCAAAGTTCTGCCCACACAGTCAGTACACCTCTCCTACACTGCATTTCATACAAACATTTATTCTGCAAGAAAAAACTACATTGAAGACTCAAACTCGCGACCGAGTTTACTGCCGGGATCAAGGCGCAATCTCGCGACCTTGCGGATATGAGCCGAGCACTCTACCACTGAGCCAGCCTTTAAAATCTACGCTAAAAAATTTCCATTCCGAAGACCGACAAATTCTGAATTACGAAAAGTGTCTGGTCCCAAGGCTTTCGGATAAAAGGTTGTGCACCTGTACTAGGGAGTTAGAACTTAAAAATAAGTTAAAAAAGAACATGAATGTTAAAAATACGCAGTTTCCACGGAGCTGCCACGACGGCGACTGGACAGGGCCCAGGGCTCGAAATTAGCAGTTGCCCGGTTGCCAATGGCAAACCACAGTCCTGCTGGGCAACCTAAAAACCATGCCATTTTGTCCGGCTTGGCAAGCACCCGAGACACCTAGCGTTTAATTCTGAGCGGGCCCCCTCTCCATCTTTTTCTCTCTCTCTCTCTCTCTCTCTCTCTCTGTCAATCTCCACCTGCCACCCGTATCCGTGTCCATGTCTCGGGTCTCCGCCCGCTGCTCATCCGCCGGCATGGCCGGCCGCGTTACACATGCGCACAACCACGGCCAGCAACAAAGATCCTATAGCGAGGATCTTTGGCCAGCACATCATCGGCCGTGGTTGTGCACATGTGCCCCCTTGCACATGCGCACTGCAATTGGTCGGCATCGGCCACTTTCTCCCTCCCTTTGCATGATGGGCGATCTGGCTGCCATTGCTGTCCACTCGCCGCGACCGTTGAAAACCAACACAGAATCACTGCTGGAGCTGGAGTAACTCCCTGGAGTAACTCTTGCTTCTTGGTTTCCTGGTCCTCCAAAAATATTCGAAATGCAATTTAAACAGAATTTAAACACCACCACCAAACCACGAAAAATAACAGCCTATTGCATTTTATCTGTTTATTTATTGTGTATATACATATGGTCTATGGTATATAGACACAGTGAACTTTTATCTCCTGTTCTGTATTATGTTTACATATTCTGTTGTGCTGCAGCAAGTAAGAATTTCATTGTCCTACCTGGGACACATGACAATAAAACTCTTGACTCTTGACTTGGACTTAAACAAAAAAGGGTTCTTGGGGAAAAAAAGAGCTACCTTAAATGTAATTGCTTCTGGTTGGGTAACTATAGTAGGGTGAAGGCTATTCCATGCTTTAATTGTGCGGCGTAACTCCATGGAGCAACCAGCATCTCTAGATAGAAGAAATTGGGTGATGTTTCGGGTAGAGACACTTCTTTAGATTTCCTAGTGTTTTAGTTTAATTTAAACATACAGCGTGGAAACAGGCCATTCAGCCCACCAAGTCCACACCGACCACCAATCACCCGTACACTAGTTCTATCCCACACATTAGCGACGTAAGTCAAGAGTGTTTTATTCTCTCATGTCCCAATGAAATCCTTACTTGCAGCAGCACATCAGAATATGTAAACATATTCTGCAAACAATGTTATAAACGAGAAAACAAAACAGTGTATATTTATATATGAATATAACTATATACACACACACAATTTCCCTCCTGGGATTAATAAAGTTCTATCGTATAGTATCGTGTGTGTAGGAAAGAACTGCAGATGCTGGTTTAAACTGAAGATAGACACAAAAAGCTGGAGTGACTCAACAGGTCAGACAGAATCTCTGGACAAAAGGAAAATATTACGTTTTGGGTTAGGTGTGAAAAAGGTCCCTGCACACCTTTGGAATGTGGAAAGAAACAAGAGCACCCGGAGAAAACCCATGGGAAAAGGAGCAAACGCCATAGAGACAGCACCCATATTCAGGATCAATTCCGGGTCTCTGGCAAGTTTATGCAGCAACTTTATGGCCAATGTACTGTCCCATAGTCTTGAACTGAATTAAAACCTACAGTAGCTGTAAAGGGCATCATTTAGAGATTTAAGACTGAAAATAGATAGTTTCTTTTTTTTAGTAACCAAAGTTATCAACATATAATTTTTTGTGTGTTGGAAAATAAAATAAAGTGGCGCAGCTGCTGGACTTGCTGCCTCACACGCCAGGGATCTGTGTACGATCCTGTCCTCGGGCACTGTCTGTGTTGAATGTGCACATTCTCCCTGCAAGCATGTAGGTTTCCTCCCACATCACAAAGATGCATTGGCTTTGTAGGTTAACTTGTCTCTGTAAAATTGCCCCTCACATGTAGGGAGTGGGTGAGGAAAGTGGGATAACAGAGCTTGTGTGAATGGGGAGACAAAAATGCTGGAGAAACTCAGCGGGTGAGACAACATCTATGGAGCGAAGGAAATGGGCAATGTTTTGGGTCGAGACCCTTCTTCAAACTGATGTGAGGGTGGAGGGGGTGGGAAGAAGAAAGGAAGAGGTGGAGACAGTGGGCTGAGGGAGAGCTGGGAAGCGGAGGAGAAAGCAGGGACTACCTGAAATTGAAGGTCGATTTTCATACCGTTGCGTGTAAACTGCCCAAAAAATTTACGGTGGGCCTCACTCTGGCCATGGAGGAGGCCGAGCCGGATTCAGAACGGGAGGGGGAGTTGAAGTGCTGAGCCACCAGGAGATCAGTTTGGTTATTGCGAACAGAGCGGAGGTATTGGGCAAAGTGATCGCCAAGCCTATGCTTGGTCTCACCGATGTAGAGCAGCTGACACCGAGAGCAGCGATGCAATAGATGAGGTTGGAGGAGGTGTATGTGAACCTCTGACGCACCTGGAAAGACGGCTTGGGTCCTTGAATGGAGTCAAGAGGGGAGGTAAAGCGACAAGTGTAGCATTTCCTGCGGTTGCAAGGGAAAGTGCCAGGATGGGGGGGGTGGTTTGGGTAGGAAGGGACGAAATGACCAGGGAGTTACGGAAGGAGCGGTCTCTGCGGAAAGCCGACGGGAGGAGATGGGAAGATGTGGCCAGTGGTAGGATCCCGTTGGTAGACAAAGCTGGAGAAAATCAGCGGGTGAGGCAGCATCTATGGAACGAAGGAATAGGCGATGTTTCAGGTCGAGACCCTTCTTAAGACTGATGTCGGGGGGGGGGGGGGGGGTCGGGAAAAAGAAAGGAAGATGCGGAGACAGTAGGCTGTGGGAGAGCTGGGAATGGGAGGGGAAGGAGGAAGAAAGCTAGGACTGCCTGAAATTAGACTACCCAAGCAAAATATGAGATGCTGTTCCTCCAATTTGCGGTGGGCATCACTCTGGCCATGGAGAAGGCCCAGGACAGAAATGTCGGATTCAGAATGGGAAGGGGGAGTTGAAGTGCTGAGCCACCGGGAGATCAGGTTGGTTATTGCGAACTGGGTGTCGGTGTCGGTGTTGTGCGAAGCGATCGGCAAGTCTGCATTTGGTCTCACTGAGGTTGATCATACGTTGAATAATCCAACCAGAATTTTGATTGGAAGTGGAAAGAAATAATAGAATTACATTCATTGCAAGGTGTAAAAGGAGATGAGATACTGTATTGTAATTTTGCTGCATGTCATTGTGGTATATATCATGTCTTGATTGGTGAATATGTTTAGTTTGCGACTTTATTTGAAGCAGAAATAATACATGAATGCTTCATTGACCATAATTCTGACTGGTAACTACGCACTTCGTCCAAGCACATTATCGCACGTGTCATGCAAGCAGTCTTAAATGACCACCTAAACTGTCATTTGGCAACCTAAAAAGCTGCCTAGGTTGCCCGGCTGGCAACAGGGAAAAAAGTTAAGCGAGAGCTCTGGGGCCGTGCCATTTTGCGACAGGCCCTTAACCACACTTTTTAAGAAAGGAGTGAGAGAGAAAATTGAATTATAGACCAGTTAGCCTGACATCGGTAGTGGGGAAGTTGCTCGAGTCAATTATTAAAGATGTAATGGCATTGGTCAATGTCAGCATGGATTTATGAAGGGGAAATCATGCTTGACTAATCTGGAGATATTACTTTTAATTCCTTTCTCCAAATCGTTAATATATATTGTAAATAACTGGAGTCCCAGCACTGAGCCTTGCGCCACCCCACTAGTCACTGCCTGCCATTCTGAAAAGGACCCATGAATCCTACTCTTTGCCGCCTGTCTGCCAACTAGTTCAATATCCTACCCCCAATACCATGTGCTCTAATTTCACACACTAATCTCTTGTGTGGGACCCTGTCAAAGGCCTATTGAAAGTCCAGATACACCACATCCACTGGCTCTCCCTTATTCATTCTACTTGTTACATCTTCAAAAAATTCCTGATTAGTCAAGCATGATTTCCTCTTCATAAATCCATGCTGACGTTGACCAAATGCGCTGCCATTACATCTTTAATAATCGACTCGAGCAATTTCCCCACTACCGATGTCAGGCTAACTGGTCTATAATTCCATTTTCTCTCTCCCTCCTTTCTTAAAAAGTGGGGTTAAGGGCCTGTTCCACTTAGGCGACTGCCAGGGACTAGTTCTAATGGAGTTCACCTACGACACCTGACGACAACCTACGACAGCAAAAATTGTCGCCACTCTCGCCCAAAAATCTTCAACACGTT
Organism: Amblyraja radiata; assembly: GCF_010909765.2. NCBI lineage: Eukaryota > Metazoa > Chordata > Chondrichthyes > Rajiformes > Rajidae > Amblyraja > Amblyraja radiata. Next base: position 30,837,091 of record NC_045960.1, on the reverse strand, counting down.
GAAAATTTTGCAGCAGTCACCTGTAGTCGCCCCCAAAAAATCACCTAAGTGGGGCAGGCCCTTTACATTAGCTACCCTGCAATCCATAGGAACTGATCCAGAATCTATAGAACTTTGGAAAATGATCACCAACGCATCCACGATTTCTAGGGCCACCTTCTTGAGTACTATGGGATGCAGACCATCAGGCCCTGAGGAATCATCTGCCTTCAGTCCCAACAGTATACCTAACACCATTTGATTGATTGTGTCTTCCTTAGTGAAGACAGAACTAAAGTACTTGTTTTGCAGATCACCAAGGAGTATATCATGCAAAAATCATGTAATTTGACATCACCCACCAGAAATTCCATCCTATCACAAGTGGTAAAAATCGAACTCAACTCAATGAGCCCTCAACTCATATTAGTGCCTGCTTTCTGGCCCCACAATGGGCAGCGATAGGATGCCATAATATCCCTCCCACTTTGCCCTTGCAGTATTCCTCATCTGCATGCATTTTTATATGGTGATAACACTTCAACTGCACTGACCTACTTTCCAGTGGGTACATGAGATGGCAGCTGCAAACGCAGGCTGCAGTTACTGCCTACCAAAGCATAAATTAGATTTTAATGCCTCTTATGGAATAGGTGACGTTTCAGGTCAAAACCCTTCTGCAGTCAGTCTGAAGAAGGGTCTTGACCCGAAACATCGCATATTCCTTATCTCCCGAGATGCTGTCTGGCCCACTGAGTTACTCCAGCTTTTTGTGCCTATCTTCAAAATAATATCACTGTCTTCTCAGGTCACTCCCCCCCCCCCATCCATCTTGTGACCTTAATTACATTACTTTGGCTCGTTTCGCCAGACCACAATGCTCACATGGGCAACATTAGAATCCTGGAACAGAAATATGAACCAGGAGCAGATCACTTGGCCACTCAAACCTGCTCCTTCATTTGATAACATCACAGCTGGCATGACTTTAACCAGCACTCATTTTCCCAATCTACTCAATCACCTTTCACCCACTCACTTATCAGGAACCTACAAATTTTACTTTCCAGATATTCAAAGACTCCTCTTTCACTACCACTCAGATGCTGCCTGACCAGCTGAGTTACTCCAGCATTTTGTGTCTTTCCCTGCCAAATATTATTCCTGGCGTTCAAGCACCACAGCCGAGTTCCTGTCCTGAGCCTTAAACTTACTTTTGTCATTCAGGTAATGGGAAACTGCATACGATTTGCTTTGCAATGCTTCTGATATGGCACTGTAAACACGCAAGCTTTTTTTCAATAAAATGCTAAAAACATTCAGCCTCAGTGGACACGGAAACAGAGTCATTGCTTCAGGTCCAGGACCTGACAAAGTCTTTGATTTGAAACAATAACCGTTTCTCTTTCCACGTTTTGCTTGACCAGAGGGAGGCAGAGAATTGTTTCCTAACAGTGCCAGAGACCCAGGTTCAACTCTGACCTCAGGTGCTATCTGTACGGAGTCTGTACATTCTGGTGGTATGTACAGAGTCTGTAAATACCACCAGGGGGAGCCGCACCTTGGCAGCCTTTTCTTCAATCTTTTACCTTGCCAGAGATGCGATTGTTTTCTGCACCGTATTCCGGTCACTCTGCGACCTAACATCACGGAGCTCGCGATCTTGCTTGGGGATGTGGACTTGCCATCGGAGCCGACCCCTTGCCCGGGATCGATGCTCCAACCACAGCCTGCAAATTTCACCATCGAGGAGCTTGCAGTCTCGGGTAGAGGCCGATGACGGGAAGCTCCAAATGACGCAGAAGGTTTCGACCAGCCCTGACCCGGGGTCTGATCGGCCGGAGCGGGGGAGCTGAGATCCCCCCCGCCTCATGCAGGAGCTTGATCGCCCCGACCGCCTGCTACGGGAGCCAAGATCGGCCCGTCAACGGAAGGCTCAAGGCCCCCGACCACGGGAGAACAAAGAAGGGATTGTGTGTATGTCTAGGAAATTGTCTTTGTTTGTATGGCTGTGGAAACAGAATTTCGTTTGAGCCTCACTGAGGCTCAAATGACAATAAATTGTATTGTATGTAAGAGATTTAACTTTTTTTTCGCCTTCCATCACAGTGAGGAATGTGGATGTTTATGTAAAAAATGTATTTTGTGCATTGTTTCTTTTTATTGGTACCACTGTATGGCAAATGAAATTCCTTGTACGTTGCAAAACATACTTGGCTCATAAAGTATTATGATTATGACTATGACCGTGTGGGTTTTCTCCGGGTGCTCTGATTTCCTCCCATATTCCAAAGACTTACACATTTGAAGGTTAATTGTCGTCTGTAAAAAATAAAATTGTAAATTGTCCCTAGTATGTAGAATACTGCAGGGTACGGGGTGATTGCTGGTCAGTGTGGAGGTGGTAGGCCAAAGGGCCTGTTTCCACACTGTATCTCTAAAATCTAAGTGTTTCCAGCATTTGTGCTTTTATTACACAAATACATTGCACGGTTTAAAGAATCTATTGAATAAGAAATTGGATTCAAAACAGTAATAAAAATGTATACCAAAACAACCTTTCAACATTTAAATAATTGCATGTCTTCCTCTAGGTAGACAAAAGTGCCGCAGAAACTCAGCGGGTGCAGCAGCATCTATGGAGTGAAGGAAATAGGCAACGTTTCGGGCTGAAACCCTTCTTTATTTTCTGGGTTGTTGCGGAGTGAGTCGATGGCTGTACGTTCGGGGGGGAGGAGAGATTGGAGTGAGACAGGGTAGTGGAGAAGTTGAGGCGGTTGATGTCGCGACGGTAGTTTTGGATAAAAAGTTCTAAAGCCGGAAGGCCACGAGGAGGGGGTTTGTTGGAGACGGGAAAAGGGATCATCAATAGGGGGCGAGGACTCCTTCCCTGGAAGAACACTGTGAGGTGGAGACGACAGTAGAAGAGCTCCAAGTCGTGGTGGCCGCGGAACTCATTGAGGTGGGGACGGAGGGGGACAAAGGTAAGACCTCTGCTGAGGACCGACCGTTCGGTGTTGGAGAGGGGGAGGTCAGGGGGGGATGGTGAACACACGGCAGGGATGGGGGTTGGGGCCGGGGGAAGGCAGGTACTGGACTGAGGCCGGGGCGATGTCTGGCGGAGGGGTGGGTGGTTAGGGGGTGGGGGGTATGAGGACTGTAGTGTGGGTGGGGAAGAGCAGGGGGTCACATAGTTTGAGGGGGATGGGGAAGACCCAGTGGAACAGCCACAGAGGTTACCAGGGTTAGGGAGACTAGCACTAGGACCCAGTGCAGTCAAACCCCGGGGAGTGGGAGTTAGCAGCGTGGAGGCTTCAGGCCCAGTGTTTTCCTCTAAACAGGCTTTGATTTGCATACCAAACATACAAAACTAATTAATGTAGCAGGAATCTTGCCATAATTCAATTACAAGTTTGTTATGAGATATAGAAACAAAGGCTATGCTACAGCATACAAGAAGCCCGTTTGATTTGCTTCTATATCAATTCTTTCCTGGAAAGATCCAAATTTAATTTCACTGTTCTGCACAAGCCTAAGACTTGATTCCAACAACTTGTGTGTGGATGGCCTAAATTTGCCACAGTGAAATCCAATCTCTTAATCCATTGATGACATCAGAATTTGCATTTCTGCAGAAACACTGGGATTTCTGCCATTAGTCTATCATATCTGCAGAGGCAGCATATAAGGAAGCAAATTTTTTTTTTAACGGAGACAAGGAATTGCAAATGTTGGAATCCTGTGTAGAGTAACTCTGTGCACCATGCTAAGTAAAGGAAGCATATATACAGGATTTATGTAAAAGCTGAAATGCCATGTTTGAAAATTATTCGTGTGGTATTTACAATGCACATATAATTAAATGCGCTAAACACAAAGTGCTGGAGGATGCCCGACTCACTGAGTTCCTCCAGGACTGCTTTACTCCAGATTGTAGCATCTGCAGTTCCTGGTGTCTCCATACACAATTTGTTATTTTTCTGAATAGAATTATTTATCAAGCAATAATAGTGGTTTAGCACACATCTAAAATGCGGACACATCTTACAATAAAGCAGACAATTCTGAGTATGTTTAGTGCACAAGTCATGTCAGTTCATGCTATTTCCCCATAATTGATCGGAAAGTTGCTAACAGACTGAAGAAATCTGAATAACTACAACAGAGCTGTCTGTATTAAAACAAACAACAACTGAAATACAAATTTTACAATCAATCTCGAGTAATAATGCTGCTATATGTACTTTCACATTGGGTCTGTATTTCTGTCATTTAATGTTTCAAACTGCACTGCTTACAATACTGTCTCAACTTTTCACATTGCAAATTTTGGATATTGGACCCCTCATCCCACTACCCGACTGCCTTATAGCAATTCATTCTAAGCCAACATAGATATTCAAATTATAGTAATGTCCTAAGATCTAACTATCATCCCTATTCTGTCTCACAAGTAGATCAATAATTTGGATTAAATTGCTTGTGTTTCAGCATTAGCTAACAATAAGAAGCTACAAGTATCTTCTGGAAATACATGGACATTACTTCCATGGCCACATTCTTGTTCAGCGTCTTATTGAATTGAAAAATACAGTTTGGAAACAGGCACTTGGACGATTGATCACATAAGGATAAGTGCAGCGTATGTGTAGGAAAGAACTGTAGATGCTGGTTTAAATCAAAGGTAGGCACAAAATGCTGGAGGAACTCAGCAGGACAGGCAGCATCTCTGTAGAGGAATGGGTGACGTTTTGGGTCAATAGACAACAGGTGCAGGAGAAGGCCATTTGGCCCTTCGAGCCTGCACTGCAATTCAATGTAATCTTGGCTGATCATCCCCAATCAGTACCCCGTTCCTGCCTTCTCCCCATATCCCCTGACTTCGCTATCTCCAAGAGCCCTATCTAGCTCTCGCTTGAAAGTATCCAGAGAACTGGCCTCCACCGCCCTCCGAGGCAGTGAATTCCATAGGTCAAGACCATTCTTCAGACTGATGTCTTTTCAGTGTATGTCTTTGTTATAAACAGAGACTTGTGGGTGTGTAGATCCCACCATCAGGGGTAGTGGTGGTGGCAGCAGATAAGATATTGGCATTTAAGAGGCTTTTAGATAGGTCTATGGATATTGCTGGAAATATAAGAAAATAGATCATGCACAGGCAGAAGAGATTAGTTTACCTAGCTTGGCATCATGTGGACCAAAGGTATGTTCCTGTGCTTTGCTGTTCAATGCTCTAGTTCATGCAAATGCATCTTTCTCAACTATTTTGCAAACTAAGGAAGCCATCCTATTTTAAGCATTTGTGCTATTGTTTTGTTTATTTCTAATATTTTGCTTAATTTAATATTTCATACATATTCTTGCAGTTATTTTATTTAATATTGATATTAAATATAGATGACACATCTCTTACAATTGCTTGATGCCGGAAGAGGTAGAAATTGGAAAGTATGCTATTGAGAAATTTGGGTAAATGCAATGAGACAGGAAGATGGTGCAGTAAAATCGCAGACAAATCCCTCAAAAGTCTGTCAAGCATGTAGTGGTAGGATTATTTTATGTGGCATAAGAGTGAAAAGTGGGTCCGATTGATAATGTGAAACCTAGCCATTAATACCGAGAGAATTTAGTGTTTTGTGGGGTTCCAACAGATTACTTTAAATTATTAGACTATATCAGATGAAAAGAGATTATTATTCCTTTAGCTTTATTAACTAGGCCTTCAGATTAAAATGAGTTGATTCTGACATTAAACAAGGAATCCAATGATTAAACTTTAAAACTTGAAAGACTAGTATTGACATATGTTTTTAATTATTTTATCAGACGGCCCCAAAACACTTAAAAGTTAATGATGCACTTTTTGATGCAGCACAGGCAGATAATTTGCCCAGAACAGCCACTCTTGGGCGATAAACACTCAAGTACTAATACAAAAATCAATATGAAATGCTCTAGCATTGCCAGAGATGCTCTAGCATTGCCAACATTGTAAAGGCATTTGACAAGGTAGGCCACTCTGGAAGGTTAGATCGCATTGGATCCAAGGAGAGATAGCTGTCTGGATAGAAAATTGAAATTCATGGAAGGAAGCAGGTGATTGTGGCGGGTTGCTTTTCAGACTGAAAGCCTGTGACTGGGGGTATGTCTCAGAGTTTGGTGCTGGGCTCATTACTGTTTGTCAATGATTTGGATGAGAACGTACATGGCACGATTAGCAAGTTTGCGGAGGACACTAAAGTGGGTGGTATTGTAGATTCTGAGGATGGTTGTCAAAAATTGCAGCAGGATCGTGATCGGATGGGCAGGTGGGCTAAGGAATGGTTGATGGAAGAAGAAGTACGAGGTGTTGCATTTTGGGATGTCTAACAGGGGCAGGACCTCCACAGTGAATGGCAGGACACTGGAGAGTGTTGCAGAGCAGAGGGATCGTAAGATCATAAGTGATAGGAGTTGAATTAGGCCATTCGGCCCATCAAGTCTACTCCACCATTCAATCATGGCTGATCTATCTCCCTCCTAACCCAATTCTCCTCCCCTCTCCCCATAATTTTATCACGTTTGCTCACTGCATTTCATCAAAACATCAATAATGCCTTCGTTTTGATGAAATGCAGTGAGCAAGCGCGATAATTCCCGATCTTTATATCTGCACTGCCAACAACTTCTGCTGTTATTTTCCCTTCAGCGCTCTCTTGTCTTTACCTTCGTTTTTCTTTATCTTCTGGACTCTAAAGTAAGATAAGTGTGCCTCACGGTCACCCCGACTGGCACAGTTATTTACAGCTCAAAAACTAACCGTTTTCGCGGTTTTTAACGGGTGTGAAAGTACGCGTTTTCAGCATCAATAACATGTACTGGAAGTGACGTTTGTACCCCAGTTAAATTTTGCGGTCACGTGGGTGAGGATCTATGATCCAGTGACCTTTCGTGAAATCACCCTATAGAGTGGTTGAGCAGGCTTATTCCTTGGAGCTCAGGAGGAAGAGGGGTGATGTTATAGAAGTGTACAAGATCATGAGAGGGATAGATTATGTAAACGCAGAATCTTTGGCCCAGAGAAGGGGAATCAAGAAATTAAATTTAAGGTGAGGGGGGAAAGATTCAACGGGAATCCGAGGGACAACTTTTTTTTTTTTACACCAAGGGTGGTAGGTATAGGGAACAAGCTGCTGGAGAAGGTAGTTAGGGCAGGTATTAAAGGTACATGGATAGGATGGGTTTAGTGCGATATGGGCCAAGCAAGGGCAAGGGGGACTGGTCTAGATGGACCACGTTGGTTGGCAAGTTTGACTGTAGGGCCTGCTTCCATGTTGTATGACTGACTCTTTAACATCAGGCTGCCAGCACCGTCAGGCTTTCTTCACTTCTGGTGTACTTAAGGTACATTTGACCACGGTTTAATTTCTGTATATAATGTGTCAAGTTGCATACGATACTGTGGATTTATCATGTCTTGCCTAGATTGACAGCTGACCATTACTCCCCATGTATAGAAATATAGATGTGCATATATTCATATAAAAGCATCAGCCATCCTTGATAATGTTGAAGGCCCAGCACATGTTGTTAACATGTCACATGAAATAATTCAAAATTCTGTAACAATCATCCACGCTTGCTGTGTAGTAACAAAACAAGCACAATTATGGCATGGAAACATTGTAAATCAAAATGTTAATTTAAAAATTAGATGAATTTCTGAAGCAGATTTTTCTCAGCAATGGACAAGAAAACAAAATAAATGTAAATTGAAACTGAATCCCAACACACACAACAGTTCCATGCAAAATAAAGATAACATCAGCTCAGGATAGATAGGATGTGATGGGCCAGATGCATATTTTGTATTTCATAAATAAATACCCATGTCATTTGACCATAGAGTTATTAAAAACAGTCACTACTACCACCTAACAACTCAAATCATTTTAAATTGTCACCAATTACAAAATGCCTTGAGATGCCTGTACAAGTCCAAAGTATATGTTAAACTGCTGATAATAGTCACCTCACAACAGAGGGACCATTCCCACACGATGTACACATGGACAAATGCTTTCATATAGCAAGTCTTTCCATCAATAAACTCATGAAAAGGGAAAAAATATTATGGTAATCGATTTCACTTGCTTGAATTACCTACAGCACAAGACTTGCAGGTGGAGCACTTTTATCAGCCATACATCAACCGCCGATTGGTGTTTCCATTATTTTTAAAGTGCAAGTACTCTTAATCAGCAACTTTATTTGGTGCAACTAAGATCGACTTCAAGACAATCAACTCTAACATGGTTTTAGTGTCCTGCACACATCAACTAGATTAAGATAATAACCATAGAGACGATGCAAACTAGGCAGTATCGTTCATTGGGAGCTATCGTCTACTGGCTTCCTGATGCAATACAACAGAAACGCGCCCAACCCAGCACATCAATAGGCAAACATTCATTTCTCGAAAGAAGCACCCTCACATATTTTACCCCGCGATCTCATGCAAAAAAAGAACTGCAAGGTTACACGGCGGGGACACGAAAGGGCGAAGTAACAAGGCTGGGCCACAACAAAGAGGCCGGGTCGGTGCGGTTACAACATGCGGCGTGGATGCACGGTCCAGCTCCCCGGCAAAAGGGTCAACAGATCAGCCGGCCAGTCCGGTGAAGCATCGCTGCAGACGACCATGCAACACCCCCCCTTCCCCCGCCCGCCACGGTAACGACCCGAGCGCGCAGCCGGAGGCGACAACTCACCGGCAAGCGGCGACGCGGGGGGCCGGGCCGAGCCGAGGTCCTCGACGGCGGACAGAGGGAGGGGAAGGAAAGAATGGGGCGAGGGGACGAGTGCAGACTCCAGCCGGAGGGCTCGGCGCCGCTCTCCCTCTCCAGCCCGGTCCGAGGATGGCGGACAAGCGAGCTATTGCCACAAAAGTACCTAACTAAGAAGGCCTCGGCCCGGCCTGAGCTGAGCTGAGTTGGCCCAGCCCCCGTGGGGGGAGGGGGTTAGACTCGGTAGAGTGTCAGGTAGGGGAGTGGGTGGGTGGAGGGCACCGCTCGGTTCGGGCTGGACGCTGCTCTTGTTGCTGGCAGTGGCGATGAGACGGGAGGGTCGAGGGAAGAAGGAGTCGCCGCTTGGGCCGTTTAACGGTCGGCCGCCAGCGTTCCGACTCTTGTTACTCTTAAAGCACGCAGCGGGACCCGGAAGCGCCAAGGCACCGTCTGACCGGCAGCTCGCTTCGCCAATCGGGCGAGGAGGCCGGGCCGCGGGGCCAATGGCAGCAGCCGGTGGGCGGTACTTCCGGGAAGGGACTAGGGTTTGGCGGGTGGACGCTCGCGCCCCCGCGACAGTCGGGCGCTGCTGGCGAGCGGAGCGGAGCAAAGAGATTCAGAAACAACCGAAGTGGAAGGTTAGCATTCCCAAGATAAACACAAAATGCTGCAGTGACTCGGCGGAGCAGGAAGCATCTCTGGATAGAAGTACATTTCTGGACAGCACTCCCATTGATAAGCAGCCCCCTAGTCTCCTTACAGTAGCAATGTTACAAAATTTTGAGATTTAAAAAATCAAGTCTGTAATTTATCCCATCAGATAAAGCATAAAAAGAAGTTTAATTTGACACCTAATTCACTTTCATATCTCGTATTTAAAAAGTTATGGCCATTTTCATACTGGGAAATGAGCATCTTGTTCCCTATTGATTTTCTATGGACATAACAAAAAAGCTGTTATCGTGGACAGTCAAAAGCCCATAACCTTCTTAAAAATTAAGAGAACTGAATGAAATTTTCAGTTATCGTAGATTGAACCATTCTGAAACAAATATAAAATAATCTTTCTTGGATGACCTGAAATTAAAGCATATAATTAGTTAGTTACCCAAGTGTAGCTAATTTCAAACTACAATTACTAGATCTAAACATCTATCCATTTCCTAATAAATGATTAACATTTTTAAATAGCCTAAGTGTCCAAATAATATTCATAAATAATTCACAATAAAACATGATTTTTAAATCTCATTTACATTAATTTATAGGCCAAATGGAAGGAATTTAGTGTTTAATTGCTGTAAATTAAAGTCAATTTTAAATCAGCTTTCTAGTGGGATCCTGTGAACGCGCTGGTTTAGAACGTTCACATTGCGGTAGATTTGTGCCCCCAAATGCCCAGAAAAATACTGCGGGATATAATGCGCCCAAAATGAGCTACTCGCAATATTAAACTTTGTATAAAGGGATCTTAAGAAGCCCTTTTTAATGTAAAAATATGCAGCCTACCTTCAGTTGTTTGCTCTATGCGACCCTGACAGCTGCCGGTGGTCGAGGGTTTAGAGATTGATTTTTAAACTACTATAACTATTATACGAGGCCTTTAAAACTAATAATAGCTTTTGCGACGGGGTCTTCCAGCGATTTTTCGTTAATAATTAACTAGGCTGAACATCTTCGATTTGAACAGCCTAGAGAAAATCGCGTTTTAAACTCGCCCCCCTCTAAACGGCGCCAAAATCGCGCACACCCGCAGCGACAGATTTTCAGCGACGCTTCAGGTAGGCTTTGCAACATACCTACTTACAGGTTAAGGCATTGCCATCTACATAATTGCATCCAACCAGATGCAATGAGCTTGTGAGGGACACAGCAGAAGCAGCGGTGTATCTTGCAGACTGCTTACCTCAGCGAAAAGATCCAATCCTACCCGTTTAAGAGTCGATGGCCCCCTCGCTGGTCTTATCAATCATCACGTCACTACCCTGTGTTTGTACATTCATCTTATCCCCTTCGATCACCCCTCAACGACCTGCTTTCCAAAGATTGAAGTCCTAGCTTGCCCAACCTCCCTCAATAGCTCATCTCAAGTCCTGGCAATCTTACCTACACTTTTCAGCTTAATGACATATTAACACCATGCATTTGGCAAGGTGACCAAAACTGAACACAGTATCCAAGGCCTCCAACACCTCATCAATGTCTTGTGCAACAGAATGATAACATCCCAACTCCAATACCCTGACTGATGAAGGCCAATGTGCCAAAAGCTTTCTTGACCACCCTATACCATTTCCATCTACCATCAACTAAGCACCTGAACTAGATCTCGCAGCTCCTCGACACTTCTAGACCATGCCATTCACTAAAGTCCTGGCCCTGCTCTGACTTCCCAAAATGAACGCCTTGCACTCATTCACATTAAACTCTATTGCCCAGCTGATCAAGAGTGTGCTGTAATTTTTGATAACCATCTTCAATCTCTTCTCTTTGCTCTCCCGCGCTCATTGACGGAATGATCTTGACTCCCGTAGCCGGTGGTGATTTTGTCCTCCGCTTCGGGAAGATCAGCTCCTGCAGCGAGGGGGGGATGTCAGCTCTCCCGCGCTGGATGATCGGACCCTGGTCGGGGCTGGTCTGCGTTCGTTGGAGCTCCCGACATCCATGGCATCTCCCGAGACTGCGAGCTCCCGATGTAAAATCCGCAGGGCTCTAGTTCAAACATTTTGTCTGGGTGCTGTTATCTTTTTCCATGTTACCATAATAGCCCATTATCTGTAATAGCCCATTATTTGTGATTAGCCCATTATCTGTTATTTGCACTTTATCAGTTTATTTATTCGTGTGTGTATATATTTATATAATGGTATATGGTCACACTGATCTGTTTTGTAGTAAATGACTACTATGTTCTGTTGTGCTGAAGCAAAGCAAGAATTTCATTGTCCTATCAGGGTCACATGACAATAAACTCACTTGATCTTGAACAAAGTGAAACTCGGGCGATTAAGGTCAGGCCCGTACGAAACTTTTCAAAAAGGGGGGTGGCATGACAGGATTACACATCACGTGCGCGAAGCATGGTCCCTCGATGCCAGGGTTTTTAGATGCTCTCTGATGCATTCTGAGCCTTATTTTGAAGCATTTTTGCACCAAATTTATGACCAATATTTCAGAAATTAACAGGAACCTGAGAGGTAGCTTTTTCACACAAAGGGTGCTGGGTGTATGTAACGAGCTGCTAGAGGAGGTAGTTAAGGCTGGGACTATCCTACTGTTTAAGAGACATTTGGACACGTACATGGATCGGACAGATTTAGATCTATATGGGCCAGACGCGTGTGAGTGGGACTAGTTTAGATGGGACATGTCGGGCAAGTTGGGCTGAAGGGCCTGTTTCCACACTGCATCATTCTATGACTAAAAAGTGAAGAAGAAAAATGCATGTAGATAAGTAGAACAGATTTGAAAGAGGAGTGAAATGTAAAGGCAGAGAGAGGTTTATGGGTGTAAAGGAACAAAGGAAAGGAGAGGGAAGAGTGGGCTTGGGCAGATGGGTGAAGGGAAAATAGTCACAAAATGCTGGAGTAACTCAGTGGGTCAGGCAGCATCTGCGGAGAATATGAATAGGCGACGTTTCACAGAGTGTTGGAGTAACTCAGCGAGTCAGGCAGCATCTGTGGAGAACATGGATAGGTGACATGTCACAGAGTGCTAGAGTAACTCAGCGGGTCAGGCAGCATCTGTGGAGAACATGGATAGGTGACATGTCACAGAGTGCTGGTGTAACTCAGTGGGTCAGGCAGCATCTCTGGAGAAATGGTATAGATTATATTTCGGGTCAAGACTGTTCTTCAGTAATATTCATGATATGACATGCATAGACATTCCTGAATGTTACCCAAACCATCGTGAGCTACTTTGTTACGGTGCTTGCCCTCTCCTATAACATCTCTGCTGCCTTGGGTGATGCAGGACAGGACACAAGTTTTGGGACACAGTGTGAAGCTGTTGCCGTCTGTCCCAGCATGGTAAAAACCTGGATGGAGTGGATTTGGAGAGGATGTTTCCACTAGTGGGAGAGTCTAGGACCAGTGGCCACAACCTCAGAATTAAAAGACATTCTTTTAGGAAGGAGAAGAGCAGGAATTTCTTAAGTCAGAGGGTGGTGAACTATGGGATTCATTGCCACAGACAGCTGTGGAAGTCGTCAATGGACATTTTTCAGGAGGAGATTGATAGATTCTTGATTGATACGGGTGTCAGAGGTAATGGGGAGAAGGCAGGAGAATGGGTTTGAGAGGGAAAGATAGTCATAGAGTGATACAGTGTGGAAACAGGTCCTTCGGCCCAGCATGCCCCATCTGCACTAGTCCCACCTGCCCACGTTTGATCAATATCCTTCCAAACCTGTCCTATCCATGTACCTGTCTAACTGTTTCTTAAATGTTGCGATAGTCCCTGCCTCAACTACCTCTTCTGGCAGCTTGTTCCATACACCTACCAGCCTTTGTGTGAAAAACATACCCCACAGATTCCTATTAAATCTTTTGCCCTTCACCTTAAACTTATGTCCTCTGCTCCTCGATTCACTTACTCTGGGCAAAAGACTCACCCATATCTATTCAAATCATGATTTTATACACCTCTATTAGATCATCCCTCATACTCCTGTGCTCCACGAAATAGTCCCAGCCTACTCAACCTCTCCCTATAGCTCTGGCTCTCTAGCCCTGGCAACATCCTCATAAATCTTCACTGTACCCTTTCCAGTTTGATGACATATTTCCTGTAACATGGTGCCCAGAACTGAACACAATACTCTGAATGCGGCCTCACCAACTTCTTATGCAACTACAACATGACCTCCCAACTTCTATACTCAGCCTGGCCAGCTGAGTTACTCCAGCACTCTGTGAAACGTCACAGAACAGGGCAAGATTAGCAAGTTTGCTGATGATACAGAAGTGAGTGGTTTTGCAGATACTGAAGATGGTTGTGAAAGATTACAGCAGGATCTGGATCAATTTGGTTGGTTGATGGTTGCATGGTTCCTTGAAGGTCGTATCGCAGGTATATCAGGTGGTCAAAAAGTATTTTGGCACTTTGGCCTTCATCAGTCAGAGTATTGAGTATAGAAGGTCATGTTGCAGTTGTATAAGACTTTGGTGAGACCGCATTTGGAATATTGTGTTCAGTTCTGGGCACCATGTTATAGGAAAGATGTCAAACTGAAAAGAGTACAGAGATCCCATCCTGGATCAGTCCAATCAGGGTTGTGTCATCCGCAAACCTGAGAAGCTTGACAGAGGTGTCTGTGGAAGTGCAGTAATTGGTGTGGCGAGAGGGGAGAGTACGCATCTTGCGGTGCTCCTATGCTGAGCGTTTGCGGGTCCGAGATATGCTTTCCCGCTCACATGCTGCTTCCTGTCTGTCAGAAAGCTGGTGATCCACCGAAAGAGGGGTTCAGAAAGTTTGGAGCGTAGTAGCTCTGGCACAATGGTGTTGAATGCAGAGCTAAAATCAATAAAACAAAATCCTCGCATAGGTTCCCTGGCGGTCTAACTGCTGGAGGATGAAGTGCAGGCCCAGATTGACTGCATCATCCACAGATCTATTGGCCCAAAATGCAAAATGCAGAGGGTCCAGCAGGGGGATTGTGATATTTTTCAGCTTGGCCAGCACAAACCTTTCAACGGTCTTCATGACTACAGAGGTCAGTGCGACAGGCCTGTCGTCCATAAGACCAGTAATCCTTACCTTTTTGGGTACAATAGTGGAGACTTTGAAGCAGGCAAAGACTGGTTAAAAATTAGTAATTGGGTGTGAAGTGGTGATTGGAGTGGGATGGGTGTAGAAGGGCCCAGTCTTTGCAGACTGAGGTCAGGCTGTGAGTAGGTGTGAAGTGTTGGGAAAGGGTCCACTCTTTTCATACTGGAGTCTTGCCTTAAGTAGGTGTGAAGTGGTGAATGGGAAGAAGAGGGTGCAGGGTCCATTCTTTGCAGACTGGGGTCTGGCTGTGTTTGTTGGGGAAGGGGTACCAGGGTTACGTTTCTGATTTTCAAACCTGCAGTAAAACTCATTCAGGTCGTTCGTCAGCTGACGATTGTCCAAAGAGCGAGGGGCTTTCCTCTTATAGCTGGTGATTTCTTGCATGCCCTTCCAAACTGAAGAACTTGCTCCTCAACTTCTCAGAGTACCTTTCCTTGGCAGCTCTGATTCCTCTTCTCAGCTCTTTATTGATTAGGCTATCTTTTAACGATTAGGCTATCGGCTAATTTGCCCCCAACACCCCCCCCCCCCCCCCCCGATCTCGAAATTGAAATGTTACCTCTGATGATCCTATTAAAATGTGCATTTATGTCACAAACTATGGAATTCGTATTTTTCAGCATTGTTATCAAGGAAAAGAAAGCAGTTTCAATTGTTTGATATTATTTGATATTGTTTAAGATTATTCATATGGAGGAGAAAATATAATAGCTCTAAAACCTACCTTAATTTTGCAATCTCACTAAAGATAATCCCCCTTTCCCTTTCCCTCTCCCCTCCCCCATCTCTCTCTCCCCTCCCTTCCCCTCTCTCTCTCCCCCTCCCCCCTCTCACATCCCCCCCTCTTTCTTGCGGGGGGGGGCAAAAATGAAGGTGGCGCGGGCCCAGCGGGCGGGGGGATGAAGGTGGCGTGAGCCCTGCGGGGGTGGCGGGGGCACTGCGGGGGTCAGTGGGGGTGGCGTGGGCCCAGCGTGGGTGGCGTGGGCCCAGTGGGGGTCAGCGAGGGTGGCGTGGACCCAGCATGGGTCAGTGGAGGTGGCATGGGTGCGTGGGCCCCGCGGGGGTGGCGTGGCCCAGCGGGGGTTGCGTGGGCCCAGCGGGAGGTGGAGTGGACCATCGGGGGTCGCAGGGTGGCGTGGACCCAGTGGAGGTCAGCGGGGTGGGTGGGCCCCAGCGGGGTTGGCTGGTCCATCGGGAGTGGCGTGGACCTCAGCTGGGGTCAGCAAGGGTGGCGTGGACCCGCGGGGGATCAGCTGGGGGTGGGGTGGTCCCCAGCGGGTTGGCGTGGGCCCCGGGGGGTGGCTGGGCCCAGTGGGTGGGAGGCGAGGGGAGCTGGGTCCGCCGCAGCGGCGTCTGGTGTTGGGGTTACAGCCGTGGGTTCAGATTCCGCCACTCCTTGCCCGGGCGACTGGGAGAACAGAGAAGTGGCCGTTTCCAAAGTGGAACATGTTTTTTCCCCAGTTTCTTATTTTTTTGGGCCGAGTTTTTTCTTAGGGGGAAAAAAAAGGCGGGTGCGGCCGCACCCAATGCACCCCACCTTTCGGATGGCCATGAAGGTGTACACATCAGGATGGAAGCAAAACTGGCTGCGGGACAAAAAGCAGAGAGGAGTAGTGAACAATCGTTCAGAGAAGACAGAAGATGAGGAAGAGAGCAAGGAGGTCCTACTGTAGTTGTACAGGACCCTGGTGAGACTGCACCTGGAGTATTGTGTGCAATTTTGGAAGGACATTATTGCTATTGTGGAGTGCAGCGTAGGTTCTTGGTTCTTCTTGGTTCTTGGTCTTCCAAAATATTCCAAATGGAATTTAAACTGGAGGTTCACTGGGTTAATTCCGTGAATGGCGGGACTGGTATATGATGAAGGAATGGGTCGACTGGGCTTATATTAACTGGAATTTAGAAAGATGAGAGGGTATCTTATAGAAACATATTAAATTCTTAAAGGATTGGACAGGCTAGATGCAGGAAAAAAAATCCCGATGTTGGGGGAGAGCAGAACCAGGGGGGTCACAGTTTAATAATAAGGGGTAGGCCAATTAGGACAGATGAGGAAAAACCTTTTCACCCAGAGTTGAGAATCTGTGGAATTCTCTGCCACAGAAGGCAGTGGAGGCCAATTTACTGGATATTTTCAAGAGAGTTAGATTTAGCTCTTATGGCCAAAGGAATCAAGGGATATGGGGAAATAGCCGGAACGGAATGCTGATTTTAGATGATCAGCCATGATCATATTGAATGGCGGTGCTGGCTTGAAGGGCCGAATGGCCTACTCCTGCACCTATTTTTCAATGTTTCTATATATGTTGGACCTTATGAAGTGTTGCTCTTGAGGCAATTTGCTTTGCAACATATTAATAACTAAGACATGAGCTTAAAGTGCTTGATTTCAATTTTTGCAGACTAAATAAAGCTTGGAAATGTAGGAGAGGAGGATATATGAACTCATGAAGTAACCAGACATATGGCAAAGTAATTTAATACAAGGAAGTGTGAAGTGATTCATTTCAATCAGAAGAATAAATTAAATGATACAGTTTTCAAAGAGATGTAGGAACTTGGAAAACTCGGGTTGATATATATAAATCTATGTATGTGGTAGGACAAACTAATGAAGTCAACCCCATGAATGAAGTATCCTGGGCATAAATACACAAGAGATAAATTACCTCACACACGATAAAGGTCAGTGAGAGTCTAAATAAATCCTCTCTCCTAACAACCAGACCACTGGCCTCGTATACTATTCTATTACTTGTCTCACAACAATTCATATCAATCAGCATTTCTCCAAAACAACCATTAGTGCCGCCACACTTACCATTATTTCAATACCTATTTGCACATCATCCATCAGTTCATATGATGTAGCAGCATAATTAGGCCATTCAGCCCATCGAGTCTACTCCGCCATTCAATCATGGCTGATCTATCTTTCCCTCTCATCCCCATTCTGCTCCTTTCTCCCCTTAACCTTTAACACCTTTACATATTAATAACCTGTCAATCTTCGCTTTGAAAATACCCTCAGACCTGGCTTCCACAGCTATCTGTGGCTATGAATTCCAAAGATTCACCATCCTCTGGCTAAAGAAATTCCTCCTCATCTCCTTCCTAAAGGTACATCATATTATTCTGAGGCTGTGCCATCTGTTCCCAGAGTACTGGAGTAGCTCAGTGGGTCGGGCAGCATCACAGTAGATCATAGATATGCAATGTTTTGAGTCGGCACGCTTCTTCAGAGTGATTGTGGGGAGATGGAAGGGGAAAGACTGTTGCTGCTAAGGATCCTTACAGGAAGTGGTGATTCCTTGGAGCGCACCATCACATCTACTTCCTTAAAAGGCTTAGGAAGTTTGGCATGTCCCCAATAACGCTCACCAACATCTACAGATGTGCCATAGAAAGCATTTTATCGGGATGCATCACAGCTTGGTTTGGGAACAGCTTCAACCAAGACCGCAAGAAATTGCAGAGAATTGTGGACGCAGCCCAGACCATCACACAAGCCAACCTCCCTTCCATTGACTCCATTTATACCTCACGCTGCCTCGGCAAGGCCCGCAACGCAATCAAGGACGAGTTACATCCTGGCCATTCTTCTCTCCTCTCCCATCTGGCAAAAGGTATAGAAGTGTGAAAACGCACACCTCCAGATTCACGGACAGTTTCTACCCAGCTGTTATCAGGCAACTGAATCATCCTACCACAACTAGAGAGCAGTCCTGAACTACTATCAACCTCATTGGTGACCCTTGGACTATCTTTGATTGGACTTTACTGGCTTTACCTTGTACCTTGATCGCTGGTCCTTACACGATCAAATGGCTCGTAAATGGCTCAATGGCTCAATTGTAATCATGTTCTGTTTTTTCACTGTACCTCGGTGCATGTGACAAACTAAACTGAAACTGAAGCTCGAGGGACTATTGAGATCACTACTTCTATTGATCCTTTTCCTTTGCCTCCTTAATAGCCCTTTTCTTTGTTTTCTGTTTTTTCTCTTGCAGTGTTTCGGTGGGTAAAGTGCATCACTCAATTGCTTAGTTACACATGATACTGCCAATACACTTCCTATTGATCCCAGGCACGCAATTTTCAGCATTCCATTTGCCAGTTCTATTAAAAATCCAATTGTGTATCTTGTTTCTCTTATTTTGGAAAGTGAATTTTGATATGTCCAACTTTTGGCTATAACAAGATTTTACTTTACTTTGGAGAAAAAGTGTGAAAACAGGCCCTTAACCCAAAAGGGACTGCCAAAGAAAAGAATAACATTAAATTAATGGTAGACAAAAATGCTGGGAAATAGGCCATGTTTCGGGTCGAAACCCTTCTTCAGACTGAAGAAGGGTTTCGACCCGAAATGTTGCCTATTTCCTTCGCTCCATAGATGCTGCCTTAACCGCTGAGTTTCTCCAGCATTTTTGTCCACCTTTGATTTTCCAGCATCTGCAGTTCCTTCTTAAACATGAAATTAATGTTCATAACCCCAAGATGGCAGTAGTGAATAAGGAATAAGTGCAAACGTGGGAGATCAATGTAGTTTGAGTTCCAAGGTAGACACAAAATGCTGGAGTAATTCAGCGGGACAGGCAGCATCTCTGGAGAGAAGGAATAAGTGACGTTTCGGGTCGAGACACTTCTTCGGACATACATAGTTTGAGTTCCAATTGTATTAAGCATTTTCATGCATCAAAACATCACTGATAATTCACTGATCCAACAATCACAATCAAACTTCTATCAATCACAATCAAATCTTAGTATAGGAGTGAATTTATGTAACTAAGTGGTTTGAAGTTTCTTTCTTTTGAATTCCTGAGCAAGCACTTTGGACTTTAGAGAAACAGCATGCAAACAGTCCCTCCGGCCCACCAAGTCCGCGCCATCCAATAATCACCACATACATTAACGCAATCCTACACACCAGGGACAATTTATAATATTACCTTAGCCAATTAACCTATAAACCTGTACGTCTTTGGAATGTGGGAAGAGAATGCCATCTTTGGGTAGACCCACACGTGATGGGGGAAAATATTAAATGAAAACTTCATGTTTGTTTTTACTAAGGAGAACATTGTGGATCGTTTGGAGCACAAAGTTCTGGAGAAACTTGGCAAGTCAGGCAGCATCTCTGGAGGACATGGACCCATCTCTGGACCCATGTTTCAGGTCAGGACATCAAGGAATTGAGACTTAGGTTATGATGTCTTTGATCTACACAAATTACCTAAGAAGATATATTGGCAGTTTCAGAGCTCACCCAGGGCCTGACCGAGTGCATTCTTGGACTATGTAGGAATCTAGGGAGGAATTTGTGGAGACTCTTATACAGACATTTGCATCACCTATAGTCACAAGTGATGTTCTGGAGGTCTGGAGGGTGACAAAAAATTGTAAGATAAAAACTGCAAAAACAAGCCTGGGAACTACATGCCAATGAGCCTGACATCAGTGGTGGGAAAGTTGTTGTAGGGGATTCTCAGAGGCATGATCTACTGCCATTTGGTGTGACACGGACTGGTTAGGGATCGTCAGCATGACTTTCTGCATAAATCTTATAGAGCTTTGTGTAGAGGTTACTAAGAAGATAAATGAAGGCAGAGTAATGGATGTTGTCTACATGAACTTTAGCAAGACCATTGACAAAGTCCTGCATGGTAGGCAAGCCTGGAAGATTAGAGCGCATGACATTTTCAGTGAACTAGGCATTTGGATTCAAAATTGGCTTTGAGGGGTTGCTGCAAAGATGGTGATGTGACCACTGTTGTATGTTATCTACCTTAACTCTGCAGATGGCTCCAAAATTGGTGGGAGAGTGAAAAGTGAAGAAGGATATCTAAGTTTACAGCAGGATCTAAATCAGTTGGGAATGTGAGCCAAGGAATGGCAAATGGAATTTAACTCTGACAAGTGTGAGGTATTGCACTTTGGTACGTTAAACCAAGGCAGGACATACAAAGTAAATGGTAGAGCCCTGGAAAGTGTTGCGTAACGGACAGATCTAACAGTAATGGTGCGCGGTTCCCTGGAAATGGCGAGTCAGGTGGACAGTATGATGTGACACACTTGTCCTCATTGGGAAGGGTTTTTGAGTACAATAGTTGGGACGTCACGATGCAGCAGTACAAGCCTGTTGGTGAGACCACGGTTGGTAGTTCTGCGTGCCATTCGGCTTACCCAGCTAAAGGAAGGCTGCCTCAATTGGAAAGGGTGCAGATGAGATTCACCAGAATGTTATCTGGTCTTGTGGGGTTGAGTTATAGGGAGAGTTGGATAGTCTTTGGAGCATTGGATGAGTGGTGACAATATTGAGATAAAGAAACTTTGTGTTCGTACAACTATGAAGAGTATGCGTATTTCAATCTGTGGGATGAAATTGTGGAATGATTTGGATGTGGAACTCAAGCAAAGCACAAACATTACTCAGTTTAAGAAGTGCAAAAAAAATGATTTTCCAGAGGTATAAGAATGGGGAAGGGCTGTGATGACGGTTAAGTTTTAGTTTATTGACACAGTGTGATATTCGCATTGTACATAGTATTTGGATAATTGTTTATAAACTGTATATATGTATGTTTGCGTGCATGCATATGCATGTATATATGTATGTATGTGTGAGGCTTATGTATGGATATATGTATGTATGTATATATGTTTGTATATATATATAGATGAGATAAAGTTTGTGAATTAAATGATGAATAGCGGAGAAGGTGTAGGAATAAATAAGTATACTTCCTCCTACTTTTCGAACGTGTAAGATTTAATTTGTGATGTTTATGAGAAGTTATTAAATGAGTTGTGTATACGTTTATTGTTTATTTCATTTTATTGTTATTTTGCTGTGTTTCTAACTTTTTTTGTTTTGCATGTTCGAAATAAATAACTACTACTATTTTAGATCTTGAGGGATCTAATCAATGTGCTTTCACTATCTGGTTATTATCGTCCTCCTGATTGCCACAGTTGACAAGGAACCATGGCAAAATTTGCATGATGTTATATCACCAATTATAATCTGCTGAAAGTCAGAATGCTAGTTGATCCTGGTTACACTTTCTGTAGTTCAGGACATTTATAAAGTTGCATCATATTCCAATTTGTAACATGACTAAATAAAAAATTGAATGATATATCTTATTCAATTAAAAACCACACACAGAGTGAAGATGAAAAGAGATAAACTACATCTGAGTAACTGGGGTGTAAGTAAAGAATGATTTATATTTTCCGTGTTTAAGAAGGAACTGCAGATGCTGGAAGATCGAAGGTACACAAAAATGCTGGAGAAACTCAGCGGGTGCAGCAGCATCTATGGAGCGGAGGAAATAGGTGACGTTTCGGGCCGAAACCCTTCTTCAGACTGATGGGGGGTGGGGGGGAGAAGGAAGGAAAAAGGGAGGAGGAGGAGCCCGAGGGCGGGGGGATGGGAGGAGACAGCTCGGTGGTTAAGGAAGGGGAGGAGACAGCAAGGGCTAGCAAAATTGGGAGAATTCAATGTTCATGCCATCCGGACGCAATCTACCCAGGCGGAATATGAGGTGCTGTTCCTCCAATTTCCGGTGTTGCTCACTCTGGCAATGGAGGAGACCCAGGACAGAGAGGTCGGTTTGGGAATGGGAGGGGGAGTTGAAGTGCTGAGCCACCGGGAGTTCAGGTAGGTTATTGCGGACTGAGCGGAGGTGTTCGGCGAAACGACCGCCCAACCTCCGCTTAGTCTCACCGATGTAAATCAGCTGACATCTAGAGCAGCGGATGCATGAAATGAGGGGGTGGGTGAAGGGACAGGTGTTGCATTTCTTGCGGTTGCTATATTTTCCCACTGTCCCATCCTCTCCCTACACACTAGCGGCAATTTTCAGAGGCAATGAACCTACAAACCCGCACATCTTTGGGATGTGGGAGGAAACTGAAGCACCTGGAGAAATCCCACGTGGTCACAGGTATGAAAATAGTAGAACAAGGAATCCAGATAGTGAGGTAAAGCCTTGGTTGGAACCATCAACGGTAAAGTTAGTCTTCTGGGTCTCAGATACTGGGGTCAGGATCTGGGAGGCATATTGTGCAGAATCACAGTGAGGTTGGTCTCAATGATTGGATTCCATTTGGAGTCCAATGGTGAGGGAACTGACAGGCTCAAATTTGTTTCCTCAAATCTAAACTTAACACTTTTACTTTTAAGAGAAGGACTCCAATGGCATTTTGCCAGCAAGATTTAGTCGATTAACTCAATAAAAGTGAAATAAAAAGCTTTTTCTACAAAATATTTAAACCAATGTTTATTAATAATATGTAGGATTTTAAAAAGTAGCTACTTTCATTAAATGTGGACACTTTTATATTCATTTAGTGAGATATTGCCCATTCATTGTATGTTGAATCTTTCAACTGTTAAAAAGACCTAAATCAACGGTTCAGTAGTGACATTTACTTTATAAGTATAAAGTTAAATAAATCTATCAAATGTTCGGCAGGGTTCTGAATAATTTAGTGGGAATTGGAAATTTTCCATCTGCTCAATGCAACTCCACGGGAGGTCCATAAGAGGAGTAGTTTTTTAAAATGATGGAAATAATCATTTTATTTGTGAGGGGAAAATAAATTCCTTTTGTGCAACATTCTATTCTGAAAATGCTCCAGATGCACAGAATATGCAAACTACGGGTAGTTGGGGAGAAAGCAGGAGAATGGGCTTCAGAGGGAGGGATTGATCAGCCATGATTGAATGGCGGGGTAGACTCGATGGGACAAATGGCCTAATTTTGCTCCTCTGATTTATGAAATTATGACGTAAACAAATCCATTTATACGCATGGAGAAAGAAGGAACTACAGATGCTGGTTTATAACTAAAGGCACCAAGTGATGATGTACTCAGCGGGTCCAGCAGGATCTCTGGAGAACATTGATAGGTTTAGGATTGGAACCCTTCTTATGATGTTTCGGGTCAGGACCCCAGCAGTCCTTCCAGGTGAGACAGAGGTTCACATATACCTCCAACTCCATCAGCTGCATCGGTATTCCCTGACATGGACGAAACCAATTGTAAACTCGGTTTCGCCAAACATTTGCGCTCAGTCTGCCAAGCCCTACTGGATCTCCCAGTTGCTAACCATTTTAACTCCTCTTCCCATTTCCATACTGATCATTCACTCCTGGGCCCCATCCGTTGACAGAGGTAGGTCACACGCAAACTGGAGGAACAACACCTCATATTCAGCTTGGGTAGCTTACAACCCAAAGGTATGAACAATGAATTCTCATGAGCATTGAACTTAAGTAACTACAAAATCCTCCCCTTCTCACTTAGTCATAGAGTGATAGAGTGATACAGCATTGAAACAGGCCCTTTGGCCCAACTTGCCCCCACCGGCCAGCATGTCCCAGCTACACTAATCCCACTTGCCTGCATTTGGTCCATATCCCTCTAAACCTGTCCTATCCATGTACCTGTCTAATTGTTTCTTAAATGTTGAGATAGTCCCAGCCTCAACTACTTCCTCTGGCAGCTTGTTCCATACACCCAACACCCTTTGTATGAAAAAATTACCCTGCAGATTCCTATCAAATCTTTTCCCCTTCACCTTAATCCTATGTCCTCAGGTTCTTAATTCATCTACCCTGGGCAAGAGACTGTGCATCTATCTGATCTATTCCTCCCATGATTTTATACACCTCTTTAAGATCAGCTTGCATCCTCCTGCACTCCAAGGAATAGAGTCCCCATCTACTTAACCTCTCTATAGCTCAGACCCTCTAGTCCTGGCAACATCCTCGTAAATCTTCTCTGAACACTTTCCATCTTGACAACATCTTTCCTATAACGGTGCCTAGATCTGAACACAATACACTAAATGTGGTCTCACCAACATCTTATACAACTGCAACATGACCTCCCAACTTCTATACTCAATACTCTGACTGATGGCCAATGTGCCAAAAGCCTTGTTGACCACCTTATCTACCTGCGACTCGACTTTCAAAGAACTATGCACCTGCAGTCCTTGATCCCTCTGCTCTACAAGACTCCCCAAAGCCCAAACATTCACTGTGTGGGTCCTGCCCATGTTAGACTTCACCAAATTTAACACCTCACATTTCTCTGTATTAAATTCCATCAACCATTCCTCAGCCCACCTGACCAATCGATCAAGATCCTGCTGCAATGTTTCACAACCATCTTCAATATCAGCAAAACCGCCCACTTTTGTATCAGCAAACTTGCTAATCTTGCCGTGAATGTTCTCATCCAACTCATTGAAGTGATGACAAACAGTAATGGGGCTCAGCACCGAACCCTGATGCACACCACTACTCACAGCCACTTCCCGCTCCTCCCTCTCCGCTGTCGACCACCTGGACTTGCACCTATTCACCTCCTCCATCCCCCCTTCCACCTAAATTCCTTCCTCTAGATTCCCAATTCACAACTCTCCAATCGTTTTGACACATCTTCTGTCTTTTCATCTCTGGAGTTTGCCCTCCAACTGCCAGTCAAAACCCCCTCACATCTGTATTAATCTATTACCTGCCAGGAATTTCCTGCCTTTCCTCTTTTCCAGCAACCCCCCCACCCCGTGATCTGTCTGAAGAATGGTCCTGACCCAAAATGTCACCTTTCTATGTCCACCATTGACACTGCCTCACCCACTGAGTTACTCCAGCACTTTGTGCTGTTTGTACACATTATTGGATACCAGCATTAATTCCAAAGAGACAGAAAGCTATGGTGAATGAGCTCTTAAAACCAATATAAAATCCCAGAATAGAAACCATGTACCTGGGTATTTGACACACTTTTGTGCGCTTATTTTCATTATCACAGTTATTCCTTTGACATTAACTTTGGTTCTTGTCCTTAATTCAGATCTTGAGGATGTCCAGAGGTTATTTATTTATCATTTAGTCAACTCATCACTGACACACCACTCTGGAACATAGAACTGTACAGAACAAGAACCTTTGGCCCACAATGTCTGTGCAAAGTTAAAATAAACTCCTCTGCCTGCACATAATCCATATTCTTCTATTCCTCTCACCCATTCCTTCTCTCCAGAGATGCTGCTAAGTTACTCCAGCATTTTGTGTCTACCTTCGATTTAATTCAGCATCTGCATTTCTTTCCTACACATTCTTCCATTCCTTGATTGCTTGTGCACTCCCATTTTTTTGCAAACCTCTGGGTTTACTTTGTGGACCATTTATGGTTCAATTAAAAGTTCTGGGATTTTACAGGAAGCCAAAAAACACCTTAATACTTTATATTGGAATTAGTGTTTATTTTTTTACTCCTTATAGTGATAGCGGTGGAAATAAACAGTTGAAGAATAAATAAATGAAACATCTGGTCACAATGCAATATCTAATTACATAGAACATAGAACAGTCGAGCACAGGAACAAGCCCATTGGCCCACAATAATTGTTCCGAACATAATGCCTACTTCTTGAATAGTAACAGTTTAAGCTGAGTAATCAACCTGATATTACTAGTGCACATCAGATTTGTGACTTAATAGTTTAGTTTATTTAGTTTGTTGTTTAGTTTATTGTCATGAGTACCGAGGTACTGTGAAATTCTTTGTTGCATGCTAACGTCAGCGGAAAGACACTAGATGTTTACAGTTGAGCCATTCACAATATACAGATACATGATAAAGGGAATAAGACGAATAATGTTTAGTGCGATCAAAGATAGTGGAGGGTCTCCAATGAGGTAGATAGTAGTTCTGGTCTGCCCTCTAGTTGTGGTAGGATGATCGTTCAGTTGCCTGGTAAAAGTTGGGAAGAAACTCCCTGAATGGTGTGTGTTTTCACACTTCTATACCTTGTGCCTGATGGTAGGAGAAGAGGGAGTGGCCAGGGTGCGACGCGTCCTTGCGTAGGCCGCGTGAAGTATAAATTGAGTCAATGGAAGGGAGGTTGGTTTGTGTGATAGTCTAGGCTATGTCCACAACTCTCTGCCATTTCTTGGGGTCTTGGATGGAGCTGTTCCCAAACCATGTTGTGATACATCCCAATAAAATGCTTTCTACGGCGCATCTGTAGAAGTTGTCGAGAGTTATTGGGGACATGCCGGACTTCCAAAGCCTTCTAAAGAAGTAGAGGTGTTGGTGTGCTTTCCAAGACATTACTTCAATATGGGTGATCCAGGAGAAGTTGTTGCTGAAATATTACAAGCGCAAAGTTTGGCTGAGGATGTGCCTGCACTGTAGTTAGTTGAACTGATTAGGTGGCGATGTATTAGGCCAAATGGCCTGATTCTGCTCCTAGAACTTATGAACTCTTTGATTTTTCTGCACCACTCAATGTCCTCCCATTGATTTATTCCATTCACGGAATAATTCAGTTTATAAAATTACTTAATCCGCGTCCTGTTCTTTAATTTAGATCCGAGCTTACATTAGAATCTTGAAGTGTTCAGTGGAACTTCAGGAAGAACATTCGAAAACTAGCTGGGTAAGAGAGCAGGGCCGGATTTCGATGAAGAGAGGCCCTAGGCTATTCCACTTGTGAGGCCCTTCCCAATCACCCACCCCCACGACGAGAGGAAGATGGAAGAGTCCACCAGATTGACACCGATGTGCGGCCGAGCGTGGCCAATGAGATAAGGGCTGGAAAGCTGCGCTTTTTATTTATTGCCAGTGCTAGTGTCGAGTTATCGGCTTAAAACACTATTATTCTGAAATGGAGGGCAAGGAAAATTACTGAAGTGTTGTTTAGAGACTACTGTGCATTGAGACACTATATGTAAGAAACGCCTATGACAGTGTCGAAAATATTATACACCAGGCCCGTTCAAAGCTTTTCAAAAAGGGGGGTGGCATGGCAGGATTACAAAAAATGTATGTGAAATAAGTGCACGCAGCGCATATCACAAGCGCGAAGCTCAAAGACCCTTGCGGCTGGGGTTTTAGATGCTCTTTGGTGCATTCTGCCTTATTTTGGAGCATATTTGCACCAAATTTATGACCAATATTTCAGAAATAAGTTTGGTTGAGACAAGAATAATGAGTGGTTGGAATGGGATGATTGGGGTCATTGTTGTATACATTTTTTTAAATCAAGAATTGAAGCTGTCCTTGTTTTAATAATCAAGTTGTACTGTAAAATGTTATGTAAAATGTTATAAAGGAGCATGCAAACACTGCAAATAAAATACTGTAAGTTTTTGCAGTAAATAAAACCTTTTTTTTAGAAAATGTTTTGTGTGTTGATTTGATTGCCTGTTACTGTTCGACTATGTTAGTTTGTGCACATTAAAAATATGATGCAAAATGAAAGTCGCAAACTATGGAATACATATTTTTCAGTATTGTTATCAAGGAAAAGAAAGCAGTTCCAATTGTTTGATATTATTCATATGGAGGAGAAAATATAATTGCTCTAAAACCTACCTTAATTTTGCAATCTCATTAAAGATAATCCCCCTTTCCCTCTCCCCCCCTCCTCCTTCCCCCTCCCTCTCCCTCCACCTCTCTCTCTCTCCCCCTCCCCTCCCTCTCTCTCCCCCCTCTGTCTCAACCCCCCCTTTCTCCCTCTCACATCCCCGCCTCTCTCTCCCTCCCCCCCCCCTCTCTCCCTCCCACGCAGCGAGGCAGACACCGCATTCCCCCCCTCCGCCCGGCCTGGAGAAACGGGCACTCCTGCAACGCAATATTCCACTACTTACCTGGAGTAGACACCTAGGATCTTTAGTAGACACGAGGCATCGAGGTGATTGTGCGGAGTGCAGATGGAGATCTGAACCCACCCGGGCCCACTGCGCATGCGCGGAGAGACAGCGTCATTTTACGTCGCTACTGCGTCACCGGCTTCCCCCAACAGCGCAGGCGAGGATGGTCGCAATTTTTTTCCCTAAAACTTCCAGCGGGCCGGAACCAGAATTTTGGGTAATTACCGTCAAAGTGGAAATGCTGATAGCGCTCCAATTTTTTTTTACTCTGGGGAAAAAACACCTTGGCCGGAGGCCCCCTAGAATTTGAGGCCCTAGGCTTCAGGTTATGAAGCCTATAGATAAATCCGGGCCTGCCGAGGCCCCCCTAGATCTCGAGGCCCTAAGATGAAGCTTATACGTAAATCCGGCCCTGTAAGAAAGGGAGGGAGAACCAGAAGAGATTAGTCCTTGTAGAAACAGGGGGAGAGGATCATTAACATTAGTCCGTGTTACTGGAGCTCAGTTTATGGGGAGGGCTTGTTGCATTGTGAGTTGAGCAGGTCATCAGCTTGTGCTTTGAACTGAAAGCCTTTGCACGAGTTAAAACGACGACACAAGTACAGGGCGATAATAAAGGTGAAACATAAGGAAAGCAAATGAAGTATTTAAATCATGGTTAGGCAAAGCTATTTTCACCACTGAGCATTAAAGGGTTGCCAGGAGAAAACTACAACTTGTGGTTGACTTCAGGAAAGAGGGGAGGTATGGCAGAGGCAAGGGGTTGGGGATGGTAAAATTACATATGTATAAATTGAAAGAAAGTCAAAGATATCTTAAAATGTAGATTTATATGGAAATGTTATTGTTGAAATCATCTCATCTGGAACTGATTTAATTTTCATCAAAATATAATCATAAATTTGCTGGAATTTTTTTACTTCACTGATATTGGTTTTACAGCTTTATGTTTGTAGAGATTTGCAAAGCCACATTTGTTTTGACGGGTAATACCTAAACAGAAATATAACAGTTTTCACAGTAAGGTATAGTCACAGAGCTGTATAGCACAGAAATGTGCCCTACAGCCCACCACGCCCATGCCGGCTTTTGTGGCTGCCCAAGATTTTTTTTTCATTGGATTCCTTCTGATCTCCATCCACTCTATCTCTGAGATGTCCTGGACCATGAGTTGCATCATTCATCCTTTTCCCCATTACTTCCAAAGCAACAATTGGCAAATATTCATTCCTAGCCCTTGTATTAGTTGAAAACATTATGGTCTCCTCCTGCGACACGTCCACCTTACCCAGAAGGTCCTCGACCTGAAACTTCACCCATTCCTTGCATCCAGAGATGTTGCCTGTCCCACTGAGTTACTCCAGCATTTTGTGTCTATCTTTACCATATCTACCATTTTCATTGACAATTTAAAAAAGTGCAGGAAAGTGGAATTCTGAAATAAAATCAGAAAATGCTGGAAACACTCTGCAGAATCTGTGGAGATTTAGTTTTAGTTTAGAGATACTAAATGGAAAATGCCCCTCAGCCCACTGTGTTCTTGCCGACCATCGATCAACCGTTCACACTAGTTCTAAGTTATCCTACTTTCCCATCCACTCCCTACACACAAGAGACAATTTCCAGAGGCCAACTAACTTACAAACCTGCACATCTTTCGGATATGGTAGGAAACTGGAGGAATAAAGTCAACAACTGATGAGCAGCAACAAGGCAAGCTGAAGGGCATGTTTCCACGCTGTATGCCTCTAGAAACAAATCTGTTTACGAGAAGGATCCCAGCGATGATTGGGTCAACGTATGATCAGTGTATGGAGGTTCCAGGCCCATACTCACTGGAGTTTAGAAGAATGAGGTTAGATTTCATTGAAACTTACCGAATAATGAAAGACATAGATAGAGTGGATGTGGACAGGATCTTTCCACTAGTGTGTGAGTCTAGGACCAGAGGGCACAGCCTCATAATAGGATGTTTGAAAGGAAATGAGGGGGAATTTCTTTAGCCAAAGGATGGCGAATCTGTGGAATTCATAGTCACAGACAGCTGTTGAGGTCAAGTGGGTATTTTTAAAGCATAGACAATAGGTGCAGGAGTAGGCCTTCTCCCTATATCCCCTATCTTTAAGAGCCCTATCTAGCTCTCTCTTGAAAGTATCCAGAGAACCGGCGTCCATGCCCTCTGAGGCAGAAAATTTCACACTCACAACTCTCTGCGTGAAAAAGTGTTTCCTTGTTCTAAATGGCTTACCTCTTATTCTTAAACTGTGGCCGATAGTTCTGGACTCCCCCAACATCGGGAACATGTTTCCTGCCTCTAGCGTGTCCAAACCCTTAATAATCTTATATGTTTCAATAAGATACCCTCTCATCCTTCTAAATTCCAGATTACACAAGCCCAGCCGCTCCATTATCTCAGCATATGACAGTCCCGCCATCCCGCGAATTAATCTTGTAAGATTAAGATTTGTAGATTCTTGATTAGCACGGGTGTCAAAGGTTATGGGGAGAAGGCAAAGAATGGGGTTGTGAGGGAAAGATATATCAGCCTTGATTGAATGGCAGAGCAGAATTGATTGGTCGAATGGTTGAATTTTGCACCTCTGTCTTATGAACACAGATTGGGTGAGTGCTCTGCACAACACTGCCTGTCATTTCACTTCTCCGTCCCACTCTGATCTCTCTTTATTTGGCCTCCTACACTGTTTGGAGTAGTAATTCATGTTCTTACAGAGCATGTTACAGCTTTCCAGAATCAATATTGAGGTTTTCAGTTTGCATCGAAACAGTCCATTTCAAATATTATTTTAAATTTCAAACAAGGCAAACAAAATTACTGATGAGGAAAGTTGTTTATTAGTTTGGAACCACTTTCTTTTGTTTTGATAAGTGTTCAGTTTTGATTTCCACAAGTCCACAAGCCTCGGACATGTGGGAGTGGGTCGAAAGGGAATGGATATTTTTGGGAAACTATTTGGGTTGTTCTCAATCCTTCTCTCTAGCCATCATCACCCCATTTCCCTATTGCTTGGAGCTCCCAGTAGACAGGGAAATATCTGCAAAGTTCCCCTACTCTTGGTGTACAAATTACATTTGACTGCAATTTGGGAATTGGACTTAAAACATAGCAAAGACCCCATTAGGATTGAACAGACCTCCACTGGTTTGGCTGTGCCAATAGCCTTGGTTGCTTTCTGCCTTCACTTCATATCCTCACAAATAACGGGGTTATTATTTCAAGTTATTCCATGGACCCAAAAAGTCACCTATCCATTTTCTTCACAGATGCTGCCCGACCTGCTGAGTTACTCTAACACTTTGTGTCTATCTTTCCACAATCATTATAATACTTTATTAGCCAAGTATGTTTTGCAACATACGAGGATTTTTTTTTTCCAAGTCAGTCATACAAATAAAAAGCAATGGAACACACAAAATACATTTTAACATAAACATCCATCTCAGAGACTCCTCCACACTCCTCTTTGTGATGGAAGTCGAAAAAAAGTTCAATTTCTTCCCTTTGCTCTCCCGCGGTCTGGGGCCTCGAGCCCTCCGTTGAGGGGACGATCTTGACGATCTGCATCGGGGGGATGTCAGCTCCCCTGCGCCAGACAATCGAACCTTGCGTCAGGGATGGTCAAAGCTTCTGCGACATTGCAGCTCCCGACATTCACGTCCTCTCCCGAGACTGCAAGCTCCTGATGTAAAATGACGTGTTTCTTCTTTGTTATGTCTTTGGCCAGTGTTTATCTAGTGCCATTTGGATCAAAGACAGATAAAGGAGAAATTAATCTTAAAAGATTGTTAAATAAAGTGACAGACAAAATAATTAGCCAGCATTCAACCATGAATGAATTAGGTGGTGTGACCAAGTGGAAGACACTTGAACTAATCTGCCAATAATAAACGTTGCTTTATTTATTCTACTTTATTTTTTCAAGATTTTGTATAATTCCATATAATGTCCTTTCAATCTTTGAAAAATCAATAATTAGAAGTATGAAATTAATACAGAATTTAGTACAGAAAATGCACTTTCCTTGATGGAAAGTGCAGAAATTAGGATGTTTCCAGGATTTGAGTGCCTGAGCTATGAGATGTTGGACAGTCTCGGACTTCATTCCTTCGAGTGCAGGAGGATGAGGGGTGATCTTATGAGGTGGATATGACCATGGGGGGAATAGATAGAGTATTTTACAGAGAAACCTGAGTCTTGTACTTAGAGAAACCTGAGGGGGACCTTTTTCACATTGAGGGTGGTGGGTATACGGAACGAGCTGCCAGAGGAGGTAGTTGAGGCAGGTACTTTAGCAACATTTAAAAGACATATGGACATTGATAGGAAAGGTTTAGAGAGATCTGGGCCAAGTCTGGGCAGGTGCGATTAGTTTAGATGTTCATAAACATTTAGTTGATGGATTAGTGAGGGAAATTAGAGAGAAGGATGTCGAGCTTCTGCTGTTGGAATAACTTAGGTCACACACAGTGATTAAGATCCAAAGACTTTATTAGCGTTACAGCACGGGTAACTTCATCTTAATACATAACTCAAGACTGGGGGAGAAAGGGCTGAGAAGCTTTCTGTTAAACCAGTAGGCGGAGCTACAAAGTATGACTTATAACATGAGTGACACTGATCTACATCCTCCCTCTTGAAGGATTAAATGTCAGTACAAAACCATTGACTAAATAAGGCATGCATAGCAATTGATAATAAGCTGGAGGAAAGTCAAACATAGCCCGGGTACTTCACGGTCGGCTAGCAAACACGTCCAGCACGTGTGCGATAAAAACCATCTCCGTTTTTCTCTACCAGGTACAGAGCCGGTGGCTTCACGGGTGACGGAGATTGAACCAGCATTCCCGGTGATGAAACAGGGCACCGCAGGCGGAGGGGGCGTCGCCATTGGCAAAGCAGCCGCTCCCGAAGTGGGTTGCTGTGCTGGTGTAGGTGGACCGATGCCACTGGGCATGAACGGCAGTACACTTGTATGGTCTGGATAATACGGAGGTGAAGTTGGCTTATTCACAGGCAGGATATGTTGTCGGTAACACCTGTAGTTGCCTCCATCAGCACTGACCAGATATGAGCGTGGCTCAGAAGCAGTTCCAGAAATTACACCGATATGGTCATGGCCTTTGTCAGTTTGCAAACAAACCACCTGCCCCTTGGTTAATAATAATAATAATAATAATAATAATATATTTTATTGTCATTGCACATCAGTGCAACGAGATTTAGTATGCAGCTTCCAACCGATGTAAAAGAAAAGTAAAATAAATAAATAATGGTGGCAGCGGCCTACTTGTCTTGTCATACCACTGTTTTTGAATGTCACGCTTTTGTTGTAACCTGGACTGGACTTCCGCCGGTGGAACCACCTGTGGGATCAATGCCTGATCCACCACAGGCACCGTGGCTCGGGTCTGCCTTGACAATAAACGTTGAGCGGGTGAACCCAAAATGGGGTCGCGGGAGATGTTGCGTAGGTTGAGCAGATCCAGGTACACGTCGGAATTAGCTCTGTATGATCGTTCCATGAGCTGTTTGGCACTCTTGGCAGCCCGCTCAGCTAGTCCATTCGACTGGATATTCAGGGCTGCTGGTGATGTGGCGAAAACCCCAGCGTGCAGCAAACTCCTTGAAGTGTTGGCTGGTAAATTGACTGTCGTTATCAGATAACAGTATGCACAGAGCTCCGTGGTCTGCAAAATGGCGAGCAAGCTTCGAAACTACCCCGCGAGAAGTGGGGCTGCTCAGAAAATCAATGTCAAACCATCCAGAATACGAATCGACAAGTACCAGGTACTGCTTGCCATGCAATTCAAATATGTCAGTTGTCACTCTAGACCACGGGAGAGCAGGAGCCGGATGTGAAAGAAGTGGTTGCTTTTGTTGATGAGGTGCTAAGCTGTTACACACTGCACAGGACACCACATTCTCGGTAATGTATTTGGCCATGCCAGGCCAGTAAAACATGTTTCTTGCCTGTAGGACGGTGGCATCAGCGCCTGGGTGCCCTGCATGGACAGCGTCAAAATACTTGCTGTGCAGCGAAGCAGGGACAACAGCCTTGTGTCCTTTTACAATAATGCCATCCTGCAGCATTAGCTCATCGCGGACGGCAAAGAAAGGCCGAACTGGCAGCGGAACGTTGTAGTGTTTGTCTGGCCAGCAGCGCTTTATGATGGAGGTGAGTGACCGTAAGGTACTGTCAGCAGCAGTGTGGGCAACCAAGTCCTCTACACAGGACAAGGGAATAAAGGACACTGTCATTACGATAAAGTCATCATCCGGCGAGGACGGACCCTCACAGGTCTTTCGGGGTGCACGCGAGCGAGTGTCAGCCAGGTGCATATCCTTACCACGTTTGTA
The DNA here is from genome assembly GCF_010909765.2 of Amblyraja radiata. NCBI lineage: Eukaryota > Metazoa > Chordata > Chondrichthyes > Rajiformes > Rajidae > Amblyraja > Amblyraja radiata. Next base: position 30,802,517 of record NC_045960.1, on the reverse strand, counting down.
GGGCAGAACAATGTCATATTTTTGAAGTTGTAGCAGCATCCGCTGTAAGCGCGCTGGAGAGGCATGAATCGGTTTGTTAAAGATGCTGACCAGAGGTTGGTGGTCAGTTTCAATCATGACCGTACGTCCAAAGATAAAGTCGTTAAATTTCTTGCAGGCGAAAACAACCGCCAGTAGCTCTTTCTCAATTTGGGCGCAGCGTTGTTCTGTGTCAGTCATAGTGCGCGAGGCGTAGGCAACAGGCTTATTGCCGCTACCATCATTTTGAAGACATGCTGCGCCTAGTCCGTGTTGTGAAGCGTCACAAGTCAGTGTAACTGGTCATTTAGGATCAAAATAAGCAAGAGTAGGAGCACAAGACATCTGTTGCTTAAGAGTGTCGAACGCCCTCTGCTGTTGCTCGTGCCATGTCCAAGCAGTGTCTTTGTGTGTAAGCTGGCGCAACGGGGCTGATATTTCACTGAAGTCCGGAATAAATTCACTCAAGTAGTTAGTTCACCATGCCAAGGAATCTTTGTAGACCGAACACGTCTGTGGGTGCTGGGAGCTCGTTGATGGCACTGGTTTTTGCCGGATCAGTTTTCAGGCCGTCCTTAGTGAACACATGGCCTATGTATTTCAACTCTCTTACCCTGAATTTGCATTTTTGAGGGTTTAGCTAGAGGTTAATGGCCTTGGCGCGATCCAGGACCTTTGTCAGAGTCGCATCATGTTCTTCGACAGTTTATCCAGCAATGAGGATGTCATCCACTACAATGCAGCATGGGTAACCCGCAAACAACTGCTCCATAGCTTGTTGAAATACTTCACTGGCAGAGCTTATGCCAAAAGGCATGTGAAACATAGAACATAGAAACATAGAAATTAGGTGCAGGAGTAGGCCATTCGGCCCTTCGAGCCTGCACCGCCATTCAATATGATCATGGCTGATCATCCAACTCAGTATCCCGTACCTGCCTTCTCTCCATACCCTCTGATCCCCTTAGCCACAAGGGCCACATCTAACTCCCTCTTAACTATAACCAATGAACTGGCCTCGACTACCCTCTGTGGCAGAGAGTTCCAGAGATTCACCACTCTCTGTGTGAAAAAAGTTCTTCTCATCTCGGTTTTAAAGGATTTCCCCCTTATCCTTAAGCTGTGACCCCTTGTCATGGACTTCCCCAACATCGGGAGCAATCTTCCTGCATCTAGCCTGTCCAACCCCTTAAGAATTTTATAAGTTTCTATAAGATCCCCTCTCAATCTCCTAAATTCTAGAGAGTATAAACCAAGTCTATCCAGTCTTTTTTCATAAGACAGTCCTGACATCCCAGGAATCAGTCTGGTGAACCTTCTCTGCACTCCCTCTATGGCAATAATGTCCTTCCTCAGATTTGGAGACCAAAACTGTACGCAATACTCCAGGTGTGGTCTCACCAAGACCCTGTACAACTGCAGTAGAACCTCCCTGCTCCTATACTCAAATCCTTTTGCTATGAAAGCTAACATACCATTCGCTTTCTTCACTGCCTGCTGCACCTGCATGCCCACTTTCAATGACTGGTGTACCATGACACCCAGGTCTCGCTGCATCTCCCCTTTTCCTAGTCGGCCACCATTTAGATAATAGTCTGCTTTCCTGTTTTTGCCACCAAAATGGATAACCTCACATTTATCCACATTATACTGCATCTGCCAAACATTTGCCCACTCACCCAGCCTATCCAAGTCGCCTTGCAGTCTCCTAGCATCCTCAGAAGAAATCTGTATCGCTCGAACGGTGTGCTGAAGGTGGTTAAAAAACTTGGAGGAGTTGTGTTCCAGAAAAATCTGCCAGAATGATCTCTTGGCACCTAGTACAGTGAATACAGTTGCCTCAGCCATCTGCGCTGCAATCTCGTCCACAGTGAGCATGGGATAGTGAGGTTGTTTAATGGCTGTGTTTAAGTCCTTAGGATTGATACAAATCCGTATTTCGTCTTTATTCTTCTTCGTTGCCACAACCATGGTGGAGACCCAATCCGAGGGGTCAGTGACAGGAGTAATCACACCTGGAGACACCATTCTGTTGAAGGTACACAAAAATGCTGGAGAAACTTAGCGGGTGCAGCAGCATCATTAGGCTCACTTTGAACACGGACCCGCATAGCAAGGGGAATCTTGTGTGCTGGACGGACAATTGGGATTTTGTATTGTGTCAGGATTTGTTGGCTAAAGTCACAGGTTGTAGTAAAAGGACAAACAGAAGGGCTGAAAGAGACGTCCCAGGTCGTGACAAGCGCTGGCACCCAGCAGAGACGGCACATCCTCACGAACAACATAGAAACTCAGGTTGTGGACACGTGAATTAAGACAGCAGCGTAACTCGACTTGACTGATAGGGTGAACTGGACCTCCTGCAAATGGGAGAAGGGAGGCAGTCGTAGGAGTGACAGTCTCTGTTTTTCGTAACTTTTTCAACACAGCTAGACATATCACATTACACCTGGCCCCTGAGTCAACTTTCAATGAAAGTTCTTGCCATTAACGAGCAAAGCGACCTTGGGATCTAGTTGTTTGTGTATTGAGTCAGACAGGGAATGCACATCCAAGTCAAAACCTTCGCTAGCAGCCTGAAAATCCGTGGGAGCTGGTTGAGAGCATTCCAAGAGCAAATTCTCATGGCCAAGTGAATTAACAGATTGCCTTGTTTGACGTCTGTTGCTAGGTGAGCGGCAGCATTTGAAGAAATGATTCCTTTTGTTACAAAATCAACATAATTTTCCATACGCAGGGCAACGGTCACGAGCGGCTGCATGCGAACCCCCACAGTTAAAACAATTGTCTATTAGTCTCACGATAGAGTTATCGGGCACTTGAGGAGAAAGGCGAGAGATTTGATAAGACATGCCGGCAACATTAATTTCAGCAGAGTGCCCTAAAACGTTTGTATGAGCGTCAGCCATTTCAGCAATGCGACAGCGGTTTTCAGCAGTCTCTAGAGTAAGCTCAGCATCCCGCAGTAACTTGTCGTGTAATTTATCATTGCGGACACCATAGACCAAACGGTCACGAACTAGGCTATCACATATATCCCTGAAATCACATCGACTGGCAATGTGCTTCAAGGTACTGACATACATCTCCACAGGTTCACCCTGTCTCTGGCTTCGGGAAAAGAACAAATTCCAAGTTAGTACGTAACTCACATAACTGTCGGAATTTGTGTGGTAGGCAATCAGGGTCACTGATTACCACTTTCAATGAATTATGTACCTGCACTCCTAGATCCATCTGCTTTACAACGATGTGGCTAGTGGTGGGATCCTGTTCAAAGTGACAAAAATGTTGGAGAATTATGTGCTGTATGCGATGGCTGATGGGGGTGAAAGGGTCACCTTTCACATTTTCGCCACCTCCAATGGGATCCCACCACTAGCCACATCTTTCTATCTCCACCCATTTCTGTTTCCGCAGAGATGATTCCCTCCGCAACTCCCTAGTTAACCCAACACTTCCCACCAAACCACCCCTTCCCAGATTCTCTCTCTAGTTACCCTCTTACCCTTATAAAAACTCTTTTGATTTACCTTAATATTATCTGACAAAGCTATCACTATGCAGTAAGTTTCAATGAGGACCCCCTTCATCCTTCTACACTCCAGTGAGTACGGGTCCAGTGCCTTCAAATGCTCATCATATGTTAACCCAATCTTTCCTGGCATCTTCTCTGCCCTTGTGGCTAGTATGTAGATAAGGTTGGCCCAATTATACTGAATGCCTTTTCCAAGATGCTGATTGCAATGGAGTGATTGACAGTGGTAGATTTGCTGATAGCCATGATTTGAAGTTCAGGCTAAATTTGCTGGAGTTTCTCCTGTTTGAGTTTGGTGTTCATGAACATTTATGTGGCTTAAATTACTTCTATCGTGTGTCAGCCATGGCCTGAAAGTTATCTGTGCCTTGCAGCCTGATATATGCTGGATTATTACTTCTGCTAGGTATGATATATGATAAGAATATATTTTTATTGAATTATATGTGTAGTGCTTGAAGCTGTTGGCTGCTGCCCATCATGGGGAACGTTTGTGATGTTTTGCACAGTACATGCATCCAATAAGACTGGTGGCAAGAGTACAGAACATTATTTATCAGCCTCAAGATGTCATGAATTGATTTATTACTAATAAATATACCTGTACTACAATTAAAATAAAACACTCAAAAATCAATTTAAATATAATGCTTTAACACTTAAATTTTAGCAATCGTCTTTGCGCTGGACCACATGGACAACAGGAACACATACATAAGTTCATTAGTTCATAAGTCATAGGAGCAGAAGTAGGCCATTCAGCCCATCGTGTCTACTCTGAAATTCACTCATGGCTGATAGAAACATAGAAAATAGGTGCAGGAGGAGGCTATTTGGCCCTTCGAGCCTGCACCGCCATTCGATATGATCAGGGCTGATCGTCCCTGTAATGTATATAATGTAATTAGCATATGTTGTGTCTTGTGCGAGGGGACGCATGCGCTAGCGGAGACTCATGGTGGCGTCCTGCAATAAAGAAGCTGGTTAGTTTACTCCTGTATCTGAGAGTTCTTTTGAGTCAGTTCCAAGTACCCAAAATACACTACAATTGGCGACGAGGATGGGATAGAGTTTGTGAACTCACCCACAGGACTGTTTTGCAACACATAGGATTGTTTAACAGTTTAAACTGTAGATACGGAGTTGTGTCGCAGTTGTTTGCGAACTGGACAAGAGAGGCCTGCAGATCCCTCTATGCCGGGGACTGCATTTAAAACATCAGCTGTACAAGTCGGCGAGTTTTGTCAGGCTATCTCTATGTTGTGTCTACGTGGCAAGATGTCGTCCTTCGGATTGTTACTCATTTTAGACTGAGTTTTGTTTTTGTCAAATTCCTCAAGCTGAATAGTCTTTGTATAAGTTTTAGGTGAATTGTTACACCAAAACACACAACAACAGCACGAAGAGGATAAAAGAACAGAAAAGGAAAGAAGAAGTACTGTCAGAAAAAAAAGGTTGTGTTTGGAAACAAAGTGGAACGGCACCAAGCCAAAAGATTTGGCGCCAAATGGTTTTGAATTGGCGCCAAAGAAAAGAAAGGTCAGAACAGGAAGCAAGGAAAACAAGTGGGGCAGTAAGTAAGTGTCACCGAAGAACGCAGCCGAAAGCTGGAAGCCTAACCAGCAGGACAGCGACGGTGTCAACTTACCTGGAACATTTTCCAGGGCTGTGTAGCCAAGGCAAAGGGGCAGAAGAGGCCTTGTAGCCGCCACCGACTTCGGACGTTTACCAGGGCTGTGTAGCCCACAGCCAGGCCCAGGAGCCGCCAACGACGTCGAGTGAGGGCCTAGTACCGGGTACGTCACGGACAGGTCCAGTGAAGCCACCGACAAAACGGTGTCAGCCCGGCTGGGAGAAGAGTCAACCCGGTCGAGGGAGAAAGCCGGCCGCGTGAGAAGCGGACCAGCAGCGAGAAAAAAAATCCCGGCCACGGGTGAGAAGCGGTCCGGCAGAGTAAAAGAAAACTGGCCGCGAGAGAAGCGGACCGGTCGTGAAAGAAAGCCCGGTCGGGAGTAGAGTCAGCCCGACCGTGAGCAGAAAAGAGGGTCCGGCCGCGCAAGAGAAGCGGACCGGCCGAGGGGGAAAGCCCGGACGTGAGAGGAAGTCCAGCCCCGAGCAAAGAGTGGGTCCGCACGAGAGAAGCAGGACAGCACTCAAGCACTTCAGCCCGGTCGGGAGTAGAGTCAGCCCGGTCGTGAGGGCTGTGGAGACAACGGGCAGGCAAGTCAGCAGAGCAGCTGGTAGTCGACTTGGCAGCGAGCCAGCGGCAGCAAAAGTAACGGTGAAGCCCGGAGGAGCCAGCAAAAGCAGCAAAAGTGGAGGTCTGGCGAGGCCAGCAGCAGAAGTATCGGTGGGGACAGCTCGAGAGGTCGAGAGTCCATAGGCCAAAAACCGACCAGTGAAATTCTTCAAAGTAAAAGCAGGACTGTTCAATGTAATGCATTGGTCACTGTTCCTTCACAGTAAAAGCGGGACTGTTTGGATGTAATGCATTGGTCACTGTTATTAATAGTAAATCTGTGTGCATAGCAGGAATATGGTAAAATGTTCTAAATGTCTATTAACATGAAATGTTGGTTAATAGTATAAATCTATTATTATAAGAATTAGTAATAGTCAGTGGGCTGGATCACTTCCTAGTGTGTAGAAGGATTAAGTCTAGTGCAGAATACACAGTGAGAGAACAGAAAATAGTGCACCTGAATAGCAACAGGTAGCATGGCTTTTCAAATTGTAGGAAACGTGCCCCAATTAGATTATGGGTGTAATTTTGAGAAATGGACCAAAGTCTTGGAGACTTGTTTCATTTCCAATGATATTGCTGCAGAGGAGAAGAAGAGAGCATGGTTCATATTAGGCTTAGGAAGAGAGGGTTATCAGACCTTACGTATGTTACTGCTGCCAGCAAAACACACAGATAAAATGTATGAGGAGTGTAAGGAGGCTTTAATGGCTCATTTCTCGCCAAAACCTCCAAGGGTATCCAGAGGCAAGGAGCCTGAACTAAAGAGGGCAGAGAGTCTCTCAAAGGACCAAGGTCAAGTGCAAAAGGACAAAGGTCAAGTGCAAAAGGACAAAGGTCAAATGCAAAAGGACAAAGGTCAAGTGCAAAAGGACAAAGGTCAGGTGCAAAAGGACAAAGGTCAGGTGCAAAGGGACACAAGTCAAGTGCAAAGGGACACAAGTCAAGTGCTAAGGGACACAAGTCAAGAGCAAAATGACACAGGTCAAGTGCTAAGGGACAAAGGGCAAATGCAAAGTGGCAGAAGTCAAAGGCAAAGAGAAATTGCCATCCAAAGGGCAACCCTAGCTATTCAAGCTGCATTCAGGGGTATGAATGTACGGAAAGAAATCCGGAACAAACAGAAGGCAGCAACGGTAATACAAGCAGCATTTAGAAGGCACAGAGTATACCGTCAATACAAGGCAATGAGATTGGCAGCTATAATAGTACAAACCCATTTTACTTCGGAGTCACGTGAGTGACTACGTGAAGAAACCGCTCAGTGCGCAGGCGCGGCATTACGCCAGCAGTGCAACAGCGGCAGCAGCGGAAGTCAAACAGCTCCCGCTGCAATTTCAAAGACGGACCGTCAGGTAAGTGAACAGAAGTCGGCTTTCCTTACCGAAGAAGAGCCGGCTGTCTTCTCTTGCAGAATGTCCACACTCAAGACAAGACTTTCGAAGAAATCTGCCCCCGTCCAACTCCGCAAGAGGAGAAGGGGGGGCAGCAACAGGCGGTAGGAGCGCTATCCGGGCGCTTCGCTATCCCCGACACCGAGCCGAGTCCAGCTCCGCTAACGCCTGAACAGCGGGCTGGAGGCAAAGCCAAACGGAAGAGCAACCGGCCGGTGGCATCCGACTCGTCGGACGGGGACGTCTCTCCACCCAGGAGGGGGAGGGACAGCCGCCTGAGCCGCATGGAGTGGCTCTTGGAGCAGGTGCTCCAGCAAGGTGCACCCCGGGAAGGGAGCTCTTGCAGAGGGAGGTCAGGCACTCCCTCTACAGTGCCTCCTGCACTGTCCATTGCATCCTCCTTTCCAGAGGATAGCTTTGGGGACCAGGACTGGGCTGGTCCAGAACAAGGGGTTATGGCTGAAGATTTCGGGAGTATGCAGGGGGTGCAGGAGCAGGAACAGCTGCTTGGTGTAGTGGGCCGCTACGTGTCAAAACCCCGTGCAGGGGAACCGCTAGAGGCCAAACTAGCGGCAAGTATCAATCACCTTTCCAACAGAGCTCTGCAGGAGCAGGTGATTAATGAAGCTTTAGATACCTATACGGCGCCGGAGAACTATGCTAAAAGTACCAGCGGTGAACAGCCAAATCTGGGGACACATTGGGGCAACCATCCGGCACCACGAGCTAAAGCTGCAGCGGATACTCCGACTATTGACAGCAGGTATCACTTCGTTTGCTCGTTCTATAAACAACACCGAGATGACCACCAATCATGGATACACTCGCGTTGTTGTGTAACACGCAGTTTGAAATTAATAATCTGCGGAAAGAAATCATCAAACCTGCCATCAATCCTCGATTTGCCGGGCTGTGTAAAACACCAGCCGATGAGCCAGACAGGCTGCTCTTCGGGAAAGACCTACCTAAATGCATGAAGTCAAGGCCTCATGAAGGCAGGGTATAAAACGAGCAAACTGAAAACACACACCACCAAGTGGCAGCACCCCGCCGCATCCACCAGTAAACATCCGCCATTCGACACTGGTGAAAGCTCGGGGTCCGCTTACTTTCACCGTGTCTTTTTTAGACCAGGGCCCAGAGCGGACCCCATGGAAAATGCACCAACCCCCAACAAACACGCCACATCAGACACCTCGCAAGCCTCGTCCGACCAAAGGGAATCAGAGTAAATACCCGTAACCATGGAGGTAGGTGGGTCTGGTTCCTATCAACTTTTGGGAGGTGGAGGCTTAATACTAACAGGAGGTAGATTGCACCAGTTTAAAGCAGCATGGGAGTCTATCACGAGTGATCAGTATATACTCAATGGCATTAGTGGATACAAAATACAGTTTATATCAGGTAACTTGCCACCAGTTCAGCATTTACCCCAAAGGGTATTCTCCCTCTCAGTAAAAGAGAGACGAGGACAAGTTGAACTGATGAGACTAGTTACAAAGGGTATAATTGAAAAAGCAAAACATGAACCCTTGGAATTTGAAAAAGGGTATTTCTCCCTCCGTCAAAGAGAACGTGAGGGACAAGCTGAACTGGTGAGACTTATCACAAAGGGGGTTATCGAAAAGACCAAACATGAACCTTTGGAATTTGTATCGAATATATTCACTAAAACCAAAAAAGATGGTGGCTGTTGCATCATCATTGACTTAACATCACTAAACAAATTTGTTAAGTATATACATTTCAAAATGGAGACATATGTTACTGCCAAACAACTGAATTCCAAAGGACACTTCATGGCAAGCATTTATCTTAAAGATGATTACTATCTAGTACCCATATACAAGGATCATCGCAGATACCTAAAATTTATCTGGATGGTACAAAGCATTGCCTAATGGGCTAACTTCAGCCCCAAGATTATTCACCAAAATATTGAACCCAGCCATGGCAATACTAAGAAAACAAAAACATATTGTCATGGCATATCTGGATGATATTCTGATAGTAGGGAAAATGATGGAATTGGCTGTGGCAGCAGTATCAGCTACAAAACAGCTCCTCGAAACTCTGGGGTTCGTCCTACATCCAGATAAATCTAAGTTGAAGCCATCCACTATCATGGACTACCTGGGATTCACAATTAACTCAGTCCAGATGACTGTTACCTTGCCAAAGGCAAAAATGGTTGAATTAGCACAATCATGCAACAATTTAATGGTCAACGAGCGACCAACTATTCGACAAGTAGCAAGAGTAATTGGGGAAATGGTAGCAGCATTTCCGGCTACACAATTCGGATCTTTGCACTATCAAAAAATTTACTGAGAGCAAAGGTACAGGCAATAAAACGACATACAGGTCACTATGATCGTGTCATGAACTTACCCACTGAAGCAATATCAGAGCTACAGTGGTGGGCAGAAAACGTTTGGCATAGTTTCAGCCCTATCTTTATCACTAACCCTACTTTAGTTACTCAAACTGATGCCAGTGCTCAAGGCTGGGGAGCGACTAACTCCATATCCAGCACAGGTGGTAGATGGACTAACCTAGAGTCATCATTACTACTTACACTGGGCATTAACTATCTAGAGATGTTGGGCGCCTTTTATGGTTTAAAAGCATATGTATCTAATATGCAGCACTTGCACGTTCAATTACAAATTGATAAATACTACGGTGATGGCTTATATTAACCATATGGGTGGCATAAAATCATTATCATGCGACAAATTGGTCAACATGATTTGGCAATGGTGTGTCGAAAGACATATTTGGCTATCAGCTACTTACCTACCAGGTAAGCTAAACACCCATGCCATGAGAAAATTAAACGCCTGGGTTGCAAGTTTGAACAGACCTTACCTGGAACTGGGATTGTCCAAACAAACCATCAGCCATGTCGGCATCCCTTCGAACATCCACCAAGAGGCAGTACTTAACCAGCATCAAAAAAGGGAGAAGTACTGCCAGGAAACAGGGACAACATACGCAACAGCTACAGCCACCAACATACTGGAGTTCCTGGCCTATCTACACCACGATGTAGGGATCAGCTACAGTGCCATCAACACAGCGCAGAGTGCTCTTTCTGCTTATCTCAAACCAGCGCCAGGACAACAGGCGATGGGATCCCATCCACTGGTGGTAAAACTGATGAAGGGCATTTACAATATCAAGCCCTAAGCCCAGGTATACCCATATTTGGGATATCAGTGTGGTCCTGACATACCTCAGGGAATGGCCACCAGCCAGATCCCCCGGCCTCGAGCAAGCTACACTAAAGACGCTCATGTTGATGGCACTTGTATCCGCTCAGAGGGTCCAGTCACTACACCTATTGCGACTGGACAACATGGTCACAGCTCCAGACCAGATCTGTCGTTATCCAGCGACTGATCAAACAGAGCAGACCAGGAACACCTAATCCAGTCGTGGCTTACCCACCAGAACCACGGTTAAGTGCCATGACCCACCTACTATCCTACATAGACACAACCAAAATATTCGAGGGAGATGAAAAGCCTTGTGGGTCAGTCACAAAAACCTTATGGTCGGGTGACGAGCCAAACCATTGCGAGATGGCTCGAGCAGGTGCTAGAAACTGCTGGGATAAACACTAACATGTACAAATTTTATTCCACCAGGACAGCATCCATGTCGACGGCTAAAGAATGGACATGCCTATAGACCACATCCTGGCTACAGCAGGATGGTGGGGGGGGGAAAGACCGTTCAGAAATTTTATAATAAGCCGTTGGCAAAACCTGGTTTATTTGCAGTAAAGATTTACGAGCTGCAAATATTTAATTTAAGCCCAGGGGAGCAACTTAATTCTTTGTTGTTATTGTTTAAAAAACACCATTGTGTTTTTCTACAAATAGACTCATTGGTTGATTACGATAACACTTCCTCCCTCAAGAACTTCGGCAGTGAGTGAAATGAAACTGTTACACGGTTTGAAATCACAGAGCTTTGAAATCTTCACGTAGTCACTCACGTGACTCCGAAGTAAAATAGTAAGATTAAACGAGAACTTACCAGTTTGAAGTTTGATCTGTATTTTATGAGGAGTTACGATGAGGGATTACGTGCCCTCCGCTCCCACCCTCATTATATAGACCAAACTAATAAATTGATGTCTCCTTATCTTTACTATGTTTACTTCAAATAACTGTGTCTATCTGTGATTCCACACCGCTGCTTGGAAGTATGCCGCGCCTGCGCACTGAGCGGTTTCTTCACGTAATCCCTCATCGTAACTCCTCATAAAATACAGATCAAACTTCAAACTGGTAAGTTCTCGTTTAATCTTACTATTATAGGGCACACCTTCAATTGGAAAGTGATCGCAAAACTTACATGAAGGTACGCAGAAGCGTTGTACTGCTTCAGGCAGCCTACCGTGGAATGCTTGTTCGAAGGCAACTGCGGGGCATGCATAAATCTGTCAAGGTCATACAGACTTATTATCAGATGTATAAACAGCGTCAGTATTTTAAGAAACTACGCTGGTCTGCCATTGCGGTACAGCAACGATACAGAGCATGCCAGATAAGAGATGTCCAAGTGAGACAGTATAAGAGTTTGAGAGAAGCAGTGGTGTGTATTCAGGCCTTATACCACGGGATCAAAGCCAGAGTATTGGTAGAGAAAACCAAGGCAGCACGCTGTATTAAGTCATTCATAAGAATGTGCATTACAAGAAAGCATTTCTTGATGCAAAAGGCGGCTGTAGTCACTCTGCAAGCTGCATACCGTGGTTACCGATTAAGGGTACGGTACAGAGCTATGCGACAAGCAGTCATTTCGATCCAGAGATGGTACAAAGCATGCAAAATAGGGCATTCCCAGTTTGTGCAATATCAGTCAATATTACCATTCAGACTGCCTACAAGAATATGGTGGTTAGGCAGTGGGTTAAGCAAAAGAGAGCTACTGTAAAAGTGCAGTCAGTACTCCGTATGAGTTGGTATAGGAAAGACCTAAGGAGACAAATAGACGCACAACAGAAAAGTCTGAAACGATACAAAAGGCTTAAACGATATAGGAAAGACTTCCTCAAACCGATTTATACAGCAGTTGTAGTGCAGTATCACTACCGTGCTTATGTAGTAAGAGAAATATACAGAGCGCAAATCAAAGCCACTGCTGTATTGCAAGGACAGTATAGATCCTACTTCTTGATGAATAACCAGAAAGGTGATTTAAGAAGACAAATAGACGAACAGCAGAAAAGGCTTAAACGTTGCAAAGAACGGTTAAATAAATGTGTGACGATGAGCAAAAAGCTGTTAACAGAAAAGTTTAAAGAAGAGAGGCTTGTCGGTCGAGACAAAAGTATGCAGGACCGATTGCGATTAGGACACTTCAGTATAGTCCAGCATGGAGCTTCCTTCACTGAGCAATGGACAAATGTTTATGCATTGCAGAATGTCATTATACAACAAGAGCAGATAAATACGTAGCGCCAGGAAATTGAGCGACAGAGAGCGACTGAAAAACGAAAACCTGCAGTCATGTGTCAGATCCCACCTACAAATAAAGAACAGAAACAGAGGAAATGTTAACTTTAGCAGAATATCAAGAACAGGAAGAAATCTGCAAATTACATTAGGATATTTAAAAAGGGAAGAGGCAGAGATACAGGTAGAGCTAGAGTGATTAGAAAGATGAGTGGAATGAACCATTATAAGTGCTAAGTTTTAGTACGATTATTACAGTTATGAGGATGTAATGTAAGATGACTGTAATAATATAATTGTGCAACAGTGTAATGGTGTAACCTGCCTCCAAGTTAAAGGGGGAGCAGTGTAATGTATATAATGTAATTAGCATATGTTGTGTCTTGTGCGAGGGGACACATGCGCTAGAGGAGACTCATGGTGGCGTCCTGCAATAAAGAAGCTTGTAGTTTACTCCTGTATCTGAGAGTTCTTTTGAGTCAGTTCCAAGTACCCAAAATACACTACAGTCCCCAATCAGTAACACGTGCGTGCCTTCTCCCCATATTGCTTGATTCTGTTAGCCTCTATAGCTCTATTTAACTTTCCGCTAGACCCTAGAGTTCGATCTATCTTTCCCTCTCAATCCCATTCTGCCATCTCCCCATGACCCTTGACACCCATACTAATCAAGAATCTGACAATCTCCATCTTAAAAATACCCAATGACGGCCTCCACAGCTGTCTGTGGTAATGAATTCCACAGATTCACCACCTTCTGCCTAAAGAAATTCCTCCTCATATCCTTTCTAAAGGTGTGTCCTTTTATTTTGAGGCTATGGCCTCTGGTCCTAGACTCTCCCACTAGTGTAAACATCCGCTCACTATTTGGTAAATTTTAATTAAGTACCCCTTCATCCTTCTGAACTCCAGCGAGTACAGGTCCAGCACCATCAAACACTCATCATACGTTCTTGTAAACCTCCTGTGGACCCTTTCCAAAGCAAGCACATCCAGCACGTCAAGCACATTCATTGACTACATCTTGGTGTTCAACATCACAATCCCTTCCAAATGCATCATCAAACTCAGGGAACAGAGTCACTTATGTATATAACAAACAACAGAGGTCCCAGCAGTGATCACTGCGGAACAACACTAGGCACCGTAGTCCAGTCAGAGAAACAACCCTCCACCACTACCCTTTGTCTTCCATGGCCAAAGATATTTTGAATTTATCCTGCCAAGTCTTTATGGATCCCATGCATCTTAATCTTCTGGAGCAGTCTAAGAATGGCCTCTCCCACACAAAGCCATGGCTTACCAAATGCAAATAAATTGTATCCTTAACAATCTTCACCAATAGTTTTAATAACGCTCACCATCTTATAATATGCTGGAATATCTCTATTTCCCATCTTAAACAAAAGAACAATATTCTCAAATATCTTAAAAAATGTAATATCCTCAATAATTCCAAGGAAGCTGAGTCCCAGGACCGATCAAATGGCAGAAGGAGTATTTGTGAACCTCTTATCTATGCATGGAAGCACATTGAAGCCCAGAGTAGCCAGCAGATGGAGCTCACTGTCTCCTAAACCTCCCATCTACATTTTGCCCTGTCAATGCCCAACTTGGCCGTCTGCGAATCCCACAATGGCCTCATCAGTTACCCCAGGCTCCACTGAACTGGAGTAGGAATTTATGCATTGAAATTCATCCTTGATTTCATGAGACAAATATGAAAAGTAATGGGTAAGGAATGTTGATTTACTGAGAGGAAAGAAACACCTAATGCGTAATAACATCCCTTTAATTTCAAACCAGCAGAGGAAAAACATGCCATGTGTCGGATGATAATGATGTGAGAATGTGGGTGGGATGGATGGCAACAGGAGTTCACGTGATGCAATGTGCAACAATAGTTCAGGACAGGTATGACAAATTTACTTGAGGAGCGCAGCAAACAACCCAGGCCTCACCATTCCTGCACAAAACCCATTCAGATTTCTGGGCATCTGGTAGGCAGCCTGTCAGCAATAATGCATCTCCTTCTTTCAGTTTGCAGGTAACAAAATCATAGAAACTACAACCACAACAGATTGTAAATTGTGACTGGGAATTTTACTGATGGGATCACAGATTGGAGTTAACACTTTCCTGAAATCCATGAAGGATTATGGAATTTGCAAATTCTCAAATCTATTCATTGACATGAATTTCAGGCTATAAATCAATGTTTGTATGTAGAGTGGGGATGTGCAGGAGTGTTCTGAGTCTGGCGATTATTTTTCCAATAGCTGCAGATGACCCGAGTCCTATTTCAAAGCACTATCTTTGGGAGCTCCGCAAAAATCACATTATCACAGCAGGAAGTAGTTCTGTTTTATGCTGGAGGTGAACAGTGTTGGTTGCTTTGGAGGCTGTGGTGCACTGGGAAACTATAGCAAGTGGTCAGTGCAGTTAACTTGACTTACGACTTTTATCCCATTTTCTTTAGAAGGCTGGAAATACTTGAGTTGCAACTCCATCGCATTTGTAGGCTGATTGCTGTGTTAGATTTTGATATACAAGTTAATTCAATCCCAGTGTTGGCTACTGTTCTGAATGCTCCGAATACAAAAAAAAACTTTTTCTTTGCTCACGTGTTGTCTGCCTCATCTTGACCCTTTCTGGGATGTTTACATCACGGAGAAATCCATCATGTATGAAATCTTCTAATGGAACAAATCCCCCCACCCTTGGCAAAGACCTTCATCCTAACAGTTCAAATATAAATATTTAGTGATGAATGATACATGTTTATTGAGCAGCGAGCAAGGATCCGAGTTGTTATACTTACCATGTCCATGGAAAATGTGGGGGCTGATGTTGTGCCAGCCATCGGAAGTTGTTAAGCAATTCTACAGACCAGTCTTCTATTTCATCCCTTCTTCCCATGTTCCGAGGAGTTCTTGGTGAAGGTTACGAGCTGGTCCACAGAGATGAATTGCTGACTCTTCTATTTTTTCCAGTGTCTCTCATGGCTGAATTAATAGCCTTGCTGGGTGTCAGCCAAAGGTTACAGGCCCCTTGAAATATACCAGGAAATATTTCCTCATCAAATTTGGAGCTTCTCATTAGTAACTCAAGAGTTGTCTAATCTACAAAATAAATGTGAATAACTATTTTACGGAGACAGTTCAAGCCAGTGTTCAAATCCCGGGGGGTGTTAATAAAATACATGTTATACAAAAGGCATTTTAATTTCTTTGTACTTGTTCTAAGCTTATTGGGTGAAAGGAAGAATGTATATTTAAGCAAGACTTACAGAGTAGCACACGTTGAGGGTTACATCATAAATTTAGAAAACAGGAAGGTAGCATCTGACCTGTTGGATGTCTTACAGCTCTGAAACACATTGTAAAGAATTTTATGTCCTGCAAGAGAAGATATATAAAAAAATGATGAACTTTTGGTTTGCTTCCCTCCAAGACAAGGTCTGGCTTAACAGCTAAGCATTGAGCAGGGTCTGGCTGGAATA
Organism: Amblyraja radiata; assembly: GCF_010909765.2. Classification (NCBI taxonomy): domain Eukaryota; kingdom Metazoa; phylum Chordata; class Chondrichthyes; order Rajiformes; family Rajidae; genus Amblyraja; species Amblyraja radiata. The sequence continues at coordinate 30,786,352 of NC_045960.1, read as the reverse complement.
GGAATTGGCAACAGCCTAAGTGTCATAGCGTGGGTAGCGGAAGGGTTGTCACTGAAGTTTGATATCCTAACAAAGTGATTTGTTGTAACATGATTCATAGCAGAACAATGCACAGTTTAATCCGATGTTTGGGAGGAATCCACGCGCTGGTGTATGTGTTAGTCTTGCAATGTAGCCATTTACAGGCACAAATAATTCTGCATGTAATAACCATGTGATCTAAATTATTAACGTTCACAAAGCTACACAACCCTTCCAAGTAAATGTCCGTAGTAATTGTTTAATTGGGGCAGATGAGTGTGATAAAGACAGAAAATACTGGAAAATCTCAGCAGATCAGGCAGTGTCTTTAGAATGAGAATCAGATCTGGTGTTTCACAAGGGCCGTGGAACCAGGGGGGCTGGGCTGCAGCCCCTCCACTTTTTTGGTGATATATGCTTCATAACCCAAAATTATCCGACCCGCAGGCGTATTTTTCTCCTCTTCTGAGGACATCCGACATCCAGAATCTCAGAACAAGCGCGCAGTGAGCGCGGCAAAACCAAAGAACATAGAGGAGGAGGGAGAGAGAGAGAATCGGCCCGAGAGGAAGAGAAACAGAAACAGAAACAGAAACATCGAAAATAGGTGCAGGAGAAGGCCATTCGGCCCTTCGAGCCTACACCGCCATTCAATATGATCATGGCTGATCATATTGAGAGGCGGTGAGAGAGTCGGCCCCGAGAGAGAGGGGGGGGGGGGGGGGATGGGGGATATATCCCCCCACTTTTTGAGTTAGGGGATGGCCTGTATTATCCCCCAGATTTTGGAGGTCGAGCAACAACAAAAATAATAATTGTGCCACCCTCCCCCCTTTCGGTCGCTCCGCTCCCTCACCGGGTACCCCCGAGGTCGGTGTTCAGTGATCGCTCAGCCCCCCCCACATTCAAAAACGTTCCGCGGCCCCTGTTCCACGTGGGTAATCTCTGCCCACTGATATATGAATACAATTACCTTGAAGGTTGCAGAGGAGCAGCAGCCAGACCAGCGAGTGAGTGGATTGGCTGAAGGAAGGTGAGTTAAGTTCATAGAAACATAGACAATAGGTGCAGGAGGAGGCCATTTGGCCCTTCGAGCCTGCACCGTCATTCATTGTGATCATGGCTGATCATCCACAATCAGTAATCCGTGCCTGCCTTCTCCCCATATCCTTTGATTCCGCTAGCCTCTAGAGCTCTATCTAACTCTCTTTTAAATTCATCCAGTGAATTGGCCTCCACTGCCTTCTGTGGCAGAGAATTTCACAGATTCACAACTCTGGGTGAAAAAGTGTTTTCTCATCTCAGTTTTAAATGGCCTCCCCTTTATTCTTAGACTGTGGCCTATGGTTCTGGACTCCCCCAATAATGGGAACATTTTTCCTGCATCTAGCTTGTCCAGTCCTTTTATAATTTTATACGTTTCTAAGTTCAGGAGGTTTAAAAAGAGTGCCAAGAGTAAGCCTGGGGCAATTACCTTGAAGGTTGCCGAGGAACAGCAGTCAGACCAGCGAGTGAGTGGAATGGCTGAGACATCCTAATTAGTTGTGTGGATAGTTGACTTGATTAGATAAAATTAAGTTCAGATCTAGGGGAGCGGCCTTGTTAATGCCAGACAGTGGAGATGCAATGGCAAAGATTTAAAAACCTCATGGATGAACTCCAGAAATTGTTCATCCCTGTCTGGCAAAAAAATAAAACCGGGATGGCGGCTCAACCGCGGCTGACGAGGGAAGTCAAGGATAGTGTTAAATCCAAGGAAGAGGCATATAAATTGGTCAGAAGAAGTGGCAAACCAGAGGCTTGGGAGAAATTTAGAACTCAACAGAGGAAGACAAAGGGGTTATTTAAGAGGGGAAAAAAGAGCATGAAAGAAAGTTTGCGGGGAAAATCAAAACCGACTGTAAAACTGACTTTAGTTATGTAAAAAGGAAAAGATTAGTGAAGATTAGTAAAGACAAATGTGGGTCCCTTACAGTCAGAGACAGGTGAATTTATAATGGGAAACAAGGAAATGGAAGACCAGTTAAGGGCCTGTCCCACTTGGCGATTTTTTTGGCGACTGCCAGCATCATTGACTGATGCATCAGGTCACCGAAAAAGTAACGGCGTGATGCGGCGTAACATGGCGATGACGCGGCGTGATGATGTATTGACGCACGGTGTTTCCTCAAGTGTCGCAACATTTTTTTTTTGTCGCTGCTGGATTCTGAAATGTTCAAAATCTTTTGGCGACCCTGATATGACGCTGGCAGTTGTAGAAAATATCGGGGTGGGACAGGCCCTTTAAACGAGTACTTTGGTTATGTCTTCACTAAGGAAGACACAAACATTCGCCCGGAGATTCTAGGACCGACGATCTAGTGGGAGGGTGGAACTAAAGGGAGTCCACATTAGTCAGAAAATGATGTTAGCTAAACTGTTGGGATTGAAGGCAGAGAAATCCCCAGGTCCTGATGGTCTGCATCCCAGAGTACTCAAGGAATTGGCCCTAGAAATCGTGGATGCATTGGGGATCATTTTCCAATATTCACTCAAGTCAGGATCAGTTCTTGTGGACTGGAGGGTAGCCAATGTAACTCCACGTTTTAAGAAAGGAGGGAGGAGAAAACTGTGATTTATAGACCAGTTAGCCTTACATCGGTAGTGGGGAAGATTGGGTCGATTATTAAAGATGTTATAGCAGCGCATTTGGAAAGCAGTGACAGGATCCGTCAAAGTCAACATGGATTTATCAAGGGGAAATCATGCTTGACTAATCTTTTGGAATTTTTTGAGGATGTAACAAGTAGAATGGATAAGAGAGAGCCAGTGGATGTGGTGTATCTGAACTTTCAAAAAGCCTTTGACAAGGTCCCACACGAGAGATTAGTGCGCAAATTTAGAGCACACAGTATTGGGGGTAGGGTACTGACATGGATAGAGAACTGGTTGGCAGACAGGAAGCAAAGAGTAGGAATTAACAGGTCCTTTTCAGAATGGCAGGCAGTGACTAGTGGAGTGTCGCAAGGCTCGGTGCTGGGACCCCAGTTGTTTACAATATATATTAACGATTTAGACGAGGAAATTAAGTGTAACACCTCTAGGTTTGCGGATGACACAAACCTGGGTGGCAGTGTGAGCTGCGAGGAGGATGCTATGAGGCTGCAGGGTGACTTGGATAGGTTGGGTGAGTGGGCAGAAGCATGGCAGATGCAGTATAAGGTGGATAAATGTGAGGTTATCCACTTTGGACTGGCAAGAACAGGAAGGCAGATTATTATCTGAATAGTGTCAGATTAGGAGAAGGGGAGGTACAACAAGACCTGGGTGTGCTTGTACATCAGTCACTGAAAGTAAGCATGCAGGTACAGCAGGCAGTGAAAAAACCTATTGGCATGTTGGCTTTCAATACGAGAAGCTTTGAGTTTAGGAGCAAGGAGGTCCTACTGCAGTTGTACAGGGCCCTTGTGTGACTGCACCTGGAGTATTGTGTCCAATTTTGGTCTCCTAATTTGAGGAAGGACATTATTGATATTGAGGGAGTGCAGCGTAGGTTCACTATGTGAATTCCCGGGATGGTGGGACTGACATATGATGAAAGAATGGGTCAACTGGGCTTGTATTCGCTGGAATTTAGAAAGATGAGAGGGGATCTTATCGAAACATATAAAATTCTTAGAGGATTGGACAGGGTTGATGCAGGAAAAATGTTCTCGATGTTGGGGATTCCAGAACCTGGGGTCACGGTTTAATAATAAGGGGTAGGCCATTTAGGACTGAGATGAGGAAAAACTTTTTCACCCAGAGAGTTGTGAATCTGTGGAATTCTCTGCCACAGAAGGCAGTGGAGACCAATTCACTGGATGTTCTCATGAGTTAGATTTAGCTTTTGGGGCCAAAGGAATCAAGGGATATGGGGGAAAAAGCCAGAAATGGGTACTGATTTTGGATGATTAGCCATGATCATATTGAATGGCGGTGCTGGCTCAAATGGCCGAATGGCCTACTCCTGCATCTATTTTCTATGTTTCTATGTCTATGTGTGCTTGAGTGTGCCTTGCGAGATATGGAGGCCAGACCGAAGGTGCTGAATTTAGAACTGTACATATTGTCATTATAGCTGCATCTACACATGATTGTTTTGCTATGTGCTTGTAAACATGTAGGTAGCTGATTATTGCATATGGAGTTCATTATTGTACTTGGCATAAGCTTCTATAATTAATTTGGATAGTGCTTTGGGCTAGGTTTTCTTTGTTGTCTTGGTTGAGCGCTTATCCTGGTGTTACAGCATAAGTACTTTCTGTTTTAATTGTAATTTACCAGTGATGCTGACACACTGATCATTATATTATCAATATATCTTTGATACTTTCACCAAACTTCACATTTCCCACGAATGGTGCCGTGATCTTGTCTCTGCCTGTGCTCCTCAGAGATACAAGCACCTTCAACAGCATTGATGTATTGGGTTATCTTGGGGTTTAAGTCCAGAAGTCCCTGAAAGTGGCAACACAAGAGTGGTAAAGAAGGCATTGGTATGCTTGTTTTCATCAGTCGGGGTATTGCATTCAGTAAGTCATGATGCAGTTCTACAGGACTTTGGTTAGGCTGCATTTGGAGTATTGCATGCATTTCTGGTCGCCAATCACAGGATGGATGTGGAGGCTTTGGAGAGGGAGCAGAGGAGTTCACCAGAATGCTGCCTGGATTAGAGTGTTTCAGCTACAAGGAGAGGTTGGATAAACCTGTTTGTCTGGAATGTCCAACATCATAACTTCCTCTTCTTATCGAGTCCACACACAAGATAGTAAGATTAAACGAGAACTTACCAGTTCGAAGTTTGATCATTATTTTATGAGGAGTACGTTGAGGGAATACGTGAAGAACCCCACCAGGACGCATGCGTGTCATTCTTCAAAGCAGCGGTGTGAAATCACAGATAACTGTAATGACTGAACATAGTAAGATTAGAGAAGAAAATACCAGTTGAGTATATGATCAAGGGTGGGAGCGGAGGGCACGTATTCCCTCAACGTACTCCTCATAAAATAATGATCAAACTTCGAATTGATAAGTTCTCGTTTAATCTTACTATTTTACTTCGGAGTCACGTGAGTGACTACGTGAAGATTTCAAAGCTCTGTGATTTCATGCCGTGGAAATGAGTCCATGCATCACATCTGCCTTAATTGACTGTGGGAGGAATTGTGTTAACATGTTTAGACATGAATCCAACATTGAAATCCATGATAAATTATTAACAACAATTATAGCCCCTATTTATGGGGTGAAATTATATTACAGAACTTAAAATTGACTCTGCAAAGTTCCAGGTTTAACTACTGGTTTGTGGTAGAATAGTTGGAACATTTTCCCCTTATCCATCCTGCTGTCTCGAGGATTTGGTCCATTGGTACATCCAACTCCATAGCTGCCGATGTAGCTGCAGCCCTGGTGGAATAAGATTTGAATATGTTAGTATCCACCCCAGCTGTTGTTAAAACCTGTTTCAGCCATCTGGAAATAGTTTGAACCGACACTTTTTTGTGGGTTGTTTGTTGCTGATTAGTAGTGCCATCTCATAGCCTCAGATGTTTTTGGTGTTCTCCATATATAACAATAATTGTCTTATTATACAGAGACGATATCTGTAGGGTAATCCCTAAATTCTATTTTGAGGCCTGATGATCCCGGTCTGTTCTGTTTGACTAATTCGTAATATGAAACGTTATATTCCTGTTGAAGAAGTCACATAGTCCAGCCTTAACTTATGTATGACTGTACCCTTAGTGCCGTGACCAAAGCCATCAGCATGACTGTTTTGTGCGTCAGTCTTTGCAGGGACAGAGCTGTTGCTGGAGACCAATTCCTTAGCAACGTTAGGGCAATATTCATATCCCATTTTAGAGAGTACCTGGTTCTTGGCGGATTGATATTAAAAATTCCCCTCATAAGTTTGGTTACCAGGGGTGAGTCCCAACAGAATGACGCTCTGATCCTCGCCATAGATATGTTGAAAGGGCACTTCTGGCGCAGTTAATGGCACTGTAACTGAGCCCCTCGTCATAATGGAGGCCTGCCAGGAATTCCAGAACAGACGTTATGTTCATCGAACTGTAGGTGATGTTGTTTCTGTGACAATATATCTCCCATTTCCTGATGTATACCAGATATAGTTTTTTGGTGGACTGTCTGTGGCCCGCTGAGATAATGTTCAATGTTCGGTCCGCCAGTCCCAGTTGCAGTAGAGGTTTCTTTAGACTCTACAAATTGATAGGTCTGTTGTATTTGACATGGATGGGTTCCCCTGTTACGGGATGAACCAATAATTTGGTTGTTTCAGGATGGTGATAGATGGTTAAACCCCATGTTGAGTATCACAGGGAACCATGGTTAAGTAGGCCAATCGGCACTACCAATTAACAGACGCCAAGTCGTTGTATTTTTCGTAATACCCGACTGATGATGCAGAAAAGGAGGGAATGCATAGATAAACAATTGCCCCCTCAATGCAGTGAAAAGCATCTGTCCCTGCTGTCCCAGGGTCTGGTTCCCAAGAAACACAGTTTGGTAACTGGTGATTAAGTCTTATTTTATTGAATTTGCGTGACCTGATGTCTGTCACTGAATTTTGGGTTACCTGGTAGGTAAGTAGCTGATATTCAAATATTTCTCTGGATACACCATTACCAAATTGTATTAGTCAGATTGTCACTCTGTAGTCTAACATGCTGGTGATTTATCCCAGAGCAGTATGACTTTAGGCCATAGAACGCACCCCACATTTCCAGGTAGTTTATGCCCAGTGTCTGTGATAATGATGCCTCTTGTGCCTTTCATCTACCTCCACAGATGGAGATGGAATTGGTAGTACCCCAACCAAGTGCACTGGCATCAGTTTGTAGCACCACTAAGGGTTTGCTGATAACGATAGGGTTGGAACAATGCCGAATGTTATCCCTCCACCATTTTAATTCCATAAGCTTTGATTGGTGGCTTATTGGTCTGTCGAAATGACCAGTATTAACTTTGAGTGCTTGTATTTTTGCCCTTTGTAGATTTTTGGTAATACAAAGGTCCAAATTGTGTGGCTGGAAAGGCAGACACTATATGCCAATTACCCTTGCTACCAATCTGATAGACGGTTCACTGATGTCAGTGGGGTTGTTGCAGGCCTCAGTTAAGACTGTAGCCTTGTCCTTTGGTAAAGTCACCGACATGTGAGCTGTCAATAGTGAACCACAAATAATCCATTATGTTGGTAGGTGTTAGTTTAGATTTAACTGGATGGATGATAACCCCAGTTTTCACCCAATTGTATGGTGGCTGTTACAGCTAGTTTGGCCAACTCCAAAGTTATGCCCACAATTAGTATGATCATATGATTATGTATTTGGTAGAGCTCTATACTGCCAGAGCTGCCCCATCCAGTTGAATTTTTTTTAAATAACGTTTGTGATCAGTCCGTGTAGGCACTGAATAGTAAGCATCTTTTAGGTCGATGCTAGCCATGGAGTAGCCTTTGGAAATCAGTTCTTTAGCAGTTACCAGTTCCCATTTTGTACTGAATATATAGTACAATGTATTCAATTTGGTCAATTCGATGATGATGCGACTGTCACCATATATTTTGTTTTTGGTAAAGATATAAGACACAAATTCCAGCCAATCGTGTTGGGTTTACCCATTACCCATTTTACACAATTCAATGGTATATCCCTGGATACTGCTTAGGATATAAGTGTCTGTAGTTGATATACACCATGTATCCAAAAGAGTGTAATCTCCCACCAATATGTGTATTATCCACTCTTCCTATAATTTGTAAGGGACCAGACCCACCTACCTCCATTGTTACCAGTGGAAGTTTGCTTCTTCTGTGTAGTCTTCGTGGAGATTGAGGCGCCGGTGTCTGGGTTTGTTTTTGGGTTGGGGGTTTGCGCATCTTCCACAAAGGCCGGTCTGGGCTATGGTCTAAAAGACCGCTGTCCTGTATGCCCGGCCTTTGAGCTTTCACCAGCTTCTCTTGTTCTGCTGGTGGGTGCATAAGGGTGCTGTCTTTGGCTGTAGGAGATCCTTAATGTTGTCGCCTTTATGAGCCCCAGGGTTTTTCTAAGTCCTGCTCCGACATGTTTCCAGATGCTATTTCCACGACTGCAACATTCAGGGATACGCAGTTTCCTGGTCCCAAGTATTTTTGAGGTGGTGTCCATGGTGGTCTGGCTGTATGTATTTGGACACCATGACCAGTAGATTTTACCTTCCTGCACCCCCTGCACACTTGTAGTTTTGTTCGTCAAAACCCCTCTTCAGGGTCAGCCCAGAATTGACCCCCCAGTATTCCCCTCTGACGAGGGAGATGCACTGTGCAGCCCTACGTAAGGTGCTGCTGTGGGTGTTTTTTATATCCCCACGGTGACTAGACTCCATCTCCCGGAGTCTGTCATGTTGGAGCTTTTGCTCCATAAGCCGCTCCAACCGGCTCCAGCGCTCACAGTCGCCGGACGATCGCGGCTGCTCAAAGTCGGACTCATCAGTCACCGACTCTTTTGGTTTTCTTCCTGCCTTCCCGCCCAGACGCAGTGTTTAATCTGGCCGGTGCGGGGGCGAAGTCGGGCACAGCTGTTCCCTTACGGGTGATTCCTGTGCCGCCGGCCGCTGCTGGTGTCCGCAACTCCGCGGTCTTCCCCCGCCAGCTTTGTCGCAGCTCTAGTCGACTTCTTTGCCTTGTGCATGTTTCCCCACCTGTAGAACAGTATGGGAACAATAAAGACCGCAGTATCACTTACCTGCAGGTCCAGGCTTAAAACTTGCCGTTATGGGGGAACGTCCTTCCACCCCTCCTCCTGCCGTTTTGACTTGTCAAAGTCAACGGCTCCGTTCTGTATAGTCTCCCGCCCAGCCATGGTGTTTAATCTGGCCGGTGCGGGAGCGAAGTCGGGCACAGCTGTTCCCTTACGGGTGATTCCTGTGCCGCCTGCCGTTGTTTGCACAGCTCTCCATGTTTCCCCACCTGTGAAACAGTATGGGAAGAATAAAGACCGCAGTTTCACTTACCTGCAGGTCCAGGTTTAAACTGTCGCTACGGGGAAACGTCGTTCCACCCCGCCTCCTGCCGTTTCGACTTGTCAAAGTCGACGGCCCCATTCTGAATAGTCTCCCGCCAGGCCGTGGTGTTCTGGCCGGCGCGGGACCAAAAATCGGCACAGCTGATCCCACTTACGGGGCTTGTGCCTTCAGCTGCTGCTGGCGCCCGCAACTTCGCGGTCCTCCCCAGCCAGCTTCACTCGCAGCACTTGTGGACACTATTTTGCCCAGCTTCCCCCCCCTGTGTAAAAACAGCGCGGGGAACAAAAAACTACCGCAGAGTAAGTCACTTACCTGCAGGTCGCGGTTTCAAACTTACCGCTGCGGGGGAACGCTCCACCCCGCCTGTCGTTTCGCAAGCGTGAAAGCGATATGACACGCATGCGTCCTGGCGGGGTTCTTCACGTAGTCACTCACGTGACTCCGAAGTAAAATAGTAAGATTAAACGAGAACTTACCAGTTTGAAGTTTGATCTTGATTTTATGAGGAATTACGATGAGCGATTACGTGAAGAAGGGCCGTCCGTCTGCGTGCGCGTCAATCTTCAAAGCAGCGGTGTTAAATCACAGATAAAAAAGAAGACCTGAGAATAGTAAGATTGTGAAAAACTAGAACTTCCATATGACCTTGATAATATGAGGGTGGGAGCGGTGGGCACGTAATCGCTCATCGTAACTCCTCATAAAATCAAGATCAAACTTCAAACTGGTAAGTTCTCGTTTAATCTTACTATTTTACTTCGGAGTCACGTGAGTGACTACGTGAAGATTTCAAAGCTCTGTGATTTTACGCCGGTTACGAATGCAGGCGTCACACACTGAATGGATTGACCATGGATGCGTGTAATCATTAAAGCATTCAGACATTACGTAGTTAAGTAAAGAAACTGATGCTTTAAATGAAAGAAAAGTTTTAAAAAAGTTACCCCTCCCAACCTTGGGGGGAAACTAAGGGACAGAACTTAGAATGGTACGTGCAAACACCCCAGTCCGGTTATGGGTTTTTTATAAAAACCGGTGGACCGTTATTTCATTCGTCCATCCTGCAGCCACTAGGATGTCGTTAAGGGGCACGTCCATAACTCTTGCTGCCGACGTAGATGCAGCCCTGGTGGAGTGAGATTTAACGATATAAATGTTCACTCCTGCTACCGCCATTGCCTCCTTTGACCATCTGGAGATGGTTTGAGTTGATACCTTCTGGTGTGGTTTAAAAATTTTTTTTTTTTATTATGGCTGATGAGGACCGATTGTTCTGAGCCTCTGAGGTTCTCCGTAACTCTCAGATAGTGGTGTTAGTACGTTACCACACACACAACCGTTGGTCCTCTGGATATGCCAAGAACTGGATCTCCATCCCTGGCATTCCTGGCCTGCTCTGTTTTATCAGGTTCCTGATTAGGAATGTTATGTTGTTCATATTGGTGGTCATGTAGTCCAACTGTAGCTTTTGCAGTGTCTGGACTCTTTGTCAGCATACCACCTTCAGGGTTAGTTATAGGCGGTCCTCACTGTCAAAGTAGGGTTAGTACCACGCTCACATCTCATGTGTCCGTGTAGCTTGGCCTTGGAGGTATTAAGTTGTAAATTCCCTTCATGAATGTTGTTGTAAAGGGGTGTGTTCCTATCGACCCGTGCCCTGCTTCCAGCATCAGATAGGAGGAGAGTGCGCCTCTGGCACTATAGATTGCACTATAACTTTGTTTATAGTTATGGTACAGAGTTGATAGGAACTCCAAGAGATCCGTTATCCGAACTGTGTTGTATTTGTTCGGACAGTCCTATGCCTTGAAATGGCCTGCTCAGAATCTGCAGACCAACAAGTTAATACGTTCGTGTAGTGGATGATTACTCCCTGTAACTGGGTTCACTAGGAGGTCCCTGCTCTTGGGCACAGCCATAACTGGCTGGAGTATAGTTCCCAAATTTTTTGGGAACCAGGCTTGAGTAGGCCAATCTGGCACTACCAATATGCCTGTGGCTTAGTCTTGCTTGATTTTGGTCAAGCATCGGTTTGTGAGACAAATTTGCGGAAAGTATACATAAACAATCCTCCCCAATTGAGGGAGAAAGCCTTTGCTCCTGGATCCTGCTTTGCAGGACACATATCTGGGTAACTGATGGTTAGTCTAGATGCAAACAGATCAATATCTGGTATGCCAAATCGTGTAGTTATTTCGTTAAATACTGTCTGATTGAACATCCATTCTGTGTTGTTATTAAACATTCATGATCCAGCATCTGTCACCGCGTTATATCTACCTCGTAGATTTCCCAAATATTCCTCTTGACACACCAGTGCCAAATGAGGTTCGACAAACTGTCGTAAGATACAGATTTTACACCACCCTTGCTAATGGATATGTGCCACCGCAGTGGTGTTATCAATCTGAATTTGAACAAGCACCGGTTGCATATTGCTACAGAAACCTTGAGTCCAAATTGTGCCCCCAACAATTCTGGGTAATTGATTCCATGTGTTGGGGAATTACAGACTCCTGCTCATTCCATCTGCCCCCACAGCTCTAGACTGTGATTGTGGCTCCCCATCCTTAGCCGCTTGCATATGTTTGAAGAACCCTCGATGGCTTTCAAGCAAAATTTACCTTGAGCTTTCTCACGTTCGTTATCCACCATAGTTATTCAACAATGGCCTCTGCTGGCAATCCATAGTTTTGCCAATTTGGCCTGCATGGAATCTGAGTGTTCGTTCCTTTGCTCGCTGTAAATTCTGGTAATGCAAAGGCCCGTACGTACTGCTGGAAATGCAGCTACTATTTGCCAATTACACTCGCTGTTTGCCTGATAGATGGCTAGTATTTGACTATCAGGTCATAGCAGGCTTGATAAATATAGTCGTTTGCCCCTAGGCAAAGTCACCAACATATTTACTGTTTTTGATAGTAAATTCTAGGTAATCAATTACCCTTGTAGGTGTCAATTTTGATTTAACTGGATGGATGAGGTGACCAATTCTATCAAACAGGGTTTTGGTTTGCTTTGACTGATGCTTCTGCCAATTCTTGGTGACTTCAAAATGAAATTGTCCAAATATGCCATTATTATGTGGCTCTGAGACCTTTGTAGACCCAGAATTGGTTTCCGTAGTTTAGTCAATAGTCTAGGAGCTGATGTCAACCCATTTGGCAGATCCATGCCATCCAGTTAAACTTCAAATATCTCCTGTTCTTAGTGAATAGACACCGAATAGTATGCATCTTTGAGGTTGATGCATGCCACGTGACCATTTTATAGGAAGCTCCTATAAAACAGTAGTTAGACCGTAACAAAAATTATTGTTTCTAAACGTCTGTACTGCACAAATGAGTTAAACCTGGATGAAGTGACATCCTTCATCTGTCACATGTCCTGAATGGCAATCCTGCCCAAAATTACTGGGCCTGCCTCGAAGACAACTCCAGTCCAAGTTCCAAGTCTGCTTGGAACCTATGTGTGTTGTGCAGTAAAAATAATCACAAGAGTAAATTACCAACATGTAACTGGTCCACAATCCCTTGTTTCAGTAAACCCAGACCCACCTACCTCCATGGCTACCGGTGGTCTTGTGGTAAGCCCAAAGGCCCCTGATGCGGATTTCTTTTCTCTCCTTGATTGGGAGTAGGACTGGTAGGGAGTGTGGATTCCATGTTTCTCCTGACCTCTGCTTGGGTCTGGTCTGAAAACCTCATCATACTGAGCCTGCCTTGTAGGACAATTCTGGCCATTATTTTGAGTCTGCCTTGAAAGACGACTCTGATCATATTTCCGTGCCCAGCTTTCGAGCTACCACCGGATTCAGTGAACCGCTTACCCCCTATGGAGGTGTGGGGTGTGTTGTCGCTTACTGATGATTTGCTTGTCGTTGGTACCTTGATTGGTCCGACAGTTTTTGCTTCCTTCTTCTGGTCTTACCTGAAGAGAGGATTCGGCGGCTGATAGCGCTCCCTTGCCGGCATTGTAGCGTGCGGATATTCTGCCAACTGCTGGCTCTTGAGGCCATATGCATGTGCTTCAGTATGTTCATACTTTAAATTCGAGATCAGTTACCTACTGATTACTCACACTCCCCTCCACTGAGAGTGAGATTCGTAGGCAGCCCTGAAAACAGGTGCTGCCGCAGGCCCCCGAGGATACCTGTGCTGATATGGCCCTTCCAGTGGACCTAAATGAGGTCCAGTCTGAAGAAGGGTTTCGGCCCGAAACGTCACCTATTTCCTTCGCTCCATAGATGCTGCTGCACCCGCTGAGTTTCTCCAGCAATTTTGTGTACCTTCGATATTCCAGCATCTGCAGTTCCTTTTTGAAGACCTAAATGAGGTTCTAGCTTTGGGTCAGACTAAAACCGACCATGAATGCTCCTCTCCTCAGAGCAGGAGACATTTGTGCAGCCCTGAAAACAGGTGCTGCTGCCTGCGGGTTCTCCATAATACCCGGGCTGTCAATAGCTAGATTCCATCCAGGGAAGCACCCAGTGGAACCTGGATGATTGCAGAAGTACTTATTTTCTGTTTTTTGTATGGAAGCTTATTATTCCTTTTATATAAAGCATTTTGATGTTGATTTAAACAGTGTAATATAAGTAAAACTTACTTACTTACTTCCTTTCTTCTGCTTGTCCCTGGGAAGGTTCCCCCCCCCCTTCTTTTGTACTCTGATTCAGAGTGGTTTCTTCCATATGTAGTTCCCCCTCCAATGGGGAAGACATTGGGCTGCCCCATGTGCGAGGCTCCCGGCACCGGCACTGCTGTAGGCCGGGCTGATACTGCTCCCTCCTTTGGAGCAGATCATTGTTGGAGCAACTTCTCCATAAGTTGCTCCATGTGGGAGAGTCGTCCTCAGACGCTCTCCGTTGAGGGAGGGTATCCCTTTTCCCCGGACTCATCTGAGTCAACGGGTTTGTTAGACTTGCGGGTGGTATTACGTCCCGCAGGACAACCATGGAGCTCCTGCTCCCGCGCAAAGTCTCCTGCCGATTCTGCTGTCGGCGCTAATGTCGGGAACAAGACCGTCGCCCGCTACTGGGAATGCTGCGGTCTTCGGCAGCCGACATCCCCGCGGGCCGTCTCCTCGACATCATGGGCTCTGAAAACTACAAAAAGCTTCAAGCCCGAAAGAACGCAGGTAAGTAGTTCAACTCTCCTTACCTGCTCATCCCGACGGCTGGGAGGACACAGTGCCTGCCAGTCCGTCGTGCGTGTTGCGTTCAGACGTAATGACGCGCACGCAGATGGACGGCCCTTCTTCACGTAGTCACTCACGTGACTCCGAAGTAAAATTAGAAGTTGGTCAGCAAGAGCTGAACACACTTCTTGGCATCTGCATACAATGGTGTCTATCTTGTCTCTTCTTGTGCTTCTTGTGCGTGGTGGTGGAAAGATTGGTGAAAACAGGGCCGCGACGTGAACGTTCTTTCCTTGACCGCACAAGAACAACTAAGGAAGGGCAATAAATGCTGGCCTTGTCTGCGACACCTAGATCCAAAAAGATCTCTTAAAAACCTGAATATTGTCACAATATACTGCTTTCAGGTAATCTATCACTATTTGGCTATCTATCATTCTTATCCTTAATGATTTTATTTGTCATACACTTGCAAATTATTACCTTGACTATTCCCAGGATGTGTACTACCTAATGGCGATTAAAGTGGAAAATAAATATTACTGAAAAACTACAATGAATCACCATGAAAAATACAACAACAAAAAATTGGCAATGAGTTTAAAGCTTCAGTCAAGTCTCTTGGGTCTTTGCTGACATTCTCAAACTGTTTCATCTTCCTTCCCACAGTTTATGATGTTATCAGAACTACTCAGTTGAATTACAGCCTTGAGAGTCACTGCTATTCATCAATTATCCTGTACACAGTGAACGTTTCCATGAAGTGCAGAAAAAATAAATGTCTCGTATAAATGTGAATTGATTGTACATTATGGAGAAACAACATGCTGCAGTTCAAAAAAGCAGATGCAATAGCACTTCAAGTATCTGACGGAGTGTTTTGTATTGATTCTTTCGCAAAGAAATTTAGCACTCTGGAAGGGTCATCATTCATGAACAGGGCCTGACTGGCCATGATGGAAGGAAGGAGAACCTAAGTTACTTTGCTGGCTGCTGCATCACTCTCTGCCCAAGGTCAATGAAGCAGGACCTTCCAAACTTTACTGCAAGTGGGCATTGATTATTCTACAGCCAAAGCAAATGAAACATGATGCCTTCAGTGTTCTCCAGGTGACATTTACACGCTGAAGTGGGAGCTAGTTGGCATCAGCTGAGTAAATGGACATTACCCAAGAAATGTCAAAGGAAGATTATATATTAGATTTCATGAGAGACAGAAAAAAAAGATGTTGTTATGTTGCACTAGTAGTTTTGTTTCAACTGGAATTTACATTTTAAGTACTTCAATGTAATTAGTTGCTGCTCTATTTACAATACTTGCATTGTCCTTTTGCTGAAGTTGCACTTTGAAAGATTAATAGATTGGAAACCATCCAGGTACTTAAATAATGCAGTTGCTCAGCTTTCATGATTAAAGTTTTTATGTATTGCATTATTATTCAATGCCAAATATTTTTATTTGGACAGGAAGGCATTGAGAAGTAGGAGTATTTTATTTATTTCAAATATACAAGGACAGTTCTTGGATGATTTGGACTATTCAAGTATTCATAACAGTGGAAGCTTTGTTCTTTGCTTAAGAGTGATATAGCCATGGTATCATTTATGATCTTTCATGTGGCTAGCAGTTGACATTTGGGGTTAGGTTTGAGATAGTCTAGCCCTTGGGGGAGATGGGGAAGGGTTCACTGTTTATTTTTAGCAGGAGAACCGCAGGCCTACTAATTAAAGGAGGATATATTAGCTCTCTATAAGAATTTACCAAATTGCAAAATTTTACTTTTGCCTCTCTTCCACAAGTTTGCTTAATCTTCTATTCATACAAAATTATTCACCATCTGATTCTCATTTACTGCAATATACCTTCGGGTTTTTTTTTGCATTTAATTGTAAGCTGAGTTAAGGTGGCATCTCAGATGCTTGAGCCCATCATGCTCTGCATCAGAGAAAAACAATTTTGTGAATGGTCAGATTGTGTGGAATCCTCATAAAGCCATCATGTTCATAAGTTAATTAAGTCATAGGAGCAGAATTAGGCCATTCGGCCCATCGAGTTTACTCCACCATTCAATCATGGCTGATTTAATGTTACAGATGTTCATAGATTTCATATAATGAGGGGGGACATGATAGAAGTATATAAAATGATGAGAGGCATAGATGGGACAGAGAGTCCAAGTATTTTCCCAGGGTAAATGTCAAATATTAGAGGACATAGGTTTAGCGGCAAGAGAGAAAGTTTAAAGGGAATTTACATGGCAAGATTTTAAAACAGAGTATTTGTCGGTGCCTGAAATGCGATGTCTAGTAAGGTAATTGGGGGATATAGACCATGCGCAGGCAGATGTGTAGTTTAACTTGGCCTCATGATATGCACAGATATTGTGGGCTAAAAAGGGCTGTCTCTGTGTTGTACTGTTCTATATTCTATGTTCAGGTCCTTTAAATAGAAGTTGAGGAACCATGGTTGTTCTATTCAAGGTCCAGTGGCCGGCTTGGCAGGCCTATAACAGCGGTAACACCTAACACCAACAGAGTCTTCAAAGAGCAAATATGCTTCCACATGTCCTCTGACACACAACATAGGATAAGGTCTCCCTGAAGTATGGACATCTCCCGAGCATAGACACTTATTCATAGACACAGCTTATCACAATACTCATGCTTCCTTATCCTTAAAAAAACTTAAGAACAAGCTAATAATCTTTGGATTCATGTGGTTATATAGCAACGGAGTGTTCTTACATTTATATATTCCTGATCAAGGAATGAAAATATTGACTTTAAGTAAAATTTGACATTAGAAGATAACTTTTAAGGGAGTTAGTTGTAGGTCTGTGCTCAGGAATTTACTAAAATTCCATCTTCAGAGGACGAGAAAGTGATAAATGTGAGGCAATGCCTTGAAATATATTAATAAAGTAACAGTAGGTTGGAAAGCATATCCAATTGAGCTTGCAAAATATGCTTATGAGTCTTGAAGTTGTTAACTTCCTGGGATAGTAACTACAGTTCTGAACCACTGATTCAGAGATGCAGGTTCCCATCCCACCATGGAATCTGAGAAAATCGTGATTTAATAAAAGGCTGGCCTTGGTAATAGTAACTACAAAACTATCAGATGTTATAAAAAAACCACTAGGTTCATGAATATCCTGTGGGGAAGATAATCTCCCATCATTATCCTGTGGCCAGTGAGTGAGCCCAGACCACCAGTGTCGTTGACTCTTAACTGCCTCCTCAGTTTAGAGGTAATTAGGGGAAGATATGAAATGGTGGCAATATCAGTGATGTTCACATTCCATGAACAAATGAAAAGTAGTTAACCTTACCTCAGTGGGGGGAAATGGATACCTCAGGATGGGACTCTCTTTTCACACAGAGAGTGGTGAATCTCTGGAATTCTCTGCCACAGAAGGTAGTTGAGGCCAGTTCATTGGCTATATTTAAGAGGGAGTTAAATGTGGCCCTTGTGGCTAAAGGGATCAGGGGGTATGGAGAGAAGGCAGGTACAGGATACTGAGTTGGATGATCAGCCATGACCATATTGAATTGCGGTGCAGGCTCGAAGGGCCGAATGGCCTACTCCTGCACCTATTTTCTATGTTTCTATGTTTCAGACTGAAGTTATCTCACCATTTCCATCCACACATGCTACCTAACCCGCTGAGTTCATCAAGCACTCTGATTTTGTTCCAGTTTACAGAATTTCATAAATTCATAAGCCATAGGAGCAGATTTAGGCCATTCGACCCATTAAGTCTACCATTAAGTTTGTCTACCTTCGATTTAACCAGCATCTGCAACTCTTTCTCATACACTTTGTGTCTACCCACCATTCAATCATGGCTGATCTATCTTTCCCTCTCAACCCCATTCTTCTGCCTTCTCACCATAACCATTGCCCCCCCCCCCTTACTAATCATTTGCAGCCTCTCCTGTGAACATTATCTTGTTTGTCTCTCCACAGATGCCGCCTGACCTGCTGAGTATTTCCAGTTTTTTCTGTTTGTATTTTTAGTTTCCGGCTATTTCAGTATTTTGCTTTTGAAGTGGAAATATATATATTAGCAGTCATGGGTGCAATTTAGCCCACTGGCTGGGATGCCCGATCGGGAACTAATTAATAATTGATCTGACAGGTGAAATAAATATTAATTTTATGTTGGGAAAACAAAATATGCAAAAGGAAAGGTGTCATGGGGATCTGAACCAAAGCTGCTATCAGATGATGGTTCAAACTTAATGAGAATATTAGAGTGATTTGAAGGAGAAATAAACCAAAACAAACAAAAAATATACAATCCTTCTGAAGTACAAAATAGAGAACATTAAGCATTTCTAAAGGACATCCCAAAACACTTAGCACCCTTTAAAGTACTTCGTTGTGCAATTAGTGTTACGCTTAATGGAAGCTGTAAATTGCAGCATAAACTGTTAAGTGAAATTAGAAAATAATTAACTGAAAAAAAAAATTAGAAACTAAAAGAATAGCAGAACTGAAACCAAGTCAAAGAAAAATCATTTCTGATTCTCTTTCAATTGACTATATACTGTACATCTTCCTTACAATAGCAACTGATGTGCTTCATATCATGTCTCTTTAAATATTGTAAAGGAGTATCACAGCAAGAAACATAGGAGTACGATGTCCTGTAAATGTTCAAAAAGTGGAAAGGTGTGTTTCACATGCCAGTCAATGAACGAGTGATAGATCAATGGACATTGTTTTCCTCATGCATGCAGTTTTGAGTTGATTATTATTGTTTGTCATGTGATAAATCATTATGGCGTTGCTCAAAGTAAAAGGGAGGGTAGCTTATATATTTACTGTTATTGAATATAAAACAGGACATATGCTGTGCACAGAATCTAGTCTTGCACAAGACATTGGCTGAGTAACAGTATTGGTTCTTGTTGGCAAATCATATAAGAGATTCTGGAACCACATAAATATTGGAAGTTCAATCTAAGTCTGAAGTGGTGTATCAACCCAAAACATTGCCAATCCATGTCCTCTAGAGACGCTGCCTGACCCACTAAGTAACTTTAGTACTTCGTGTTTTATGGATTACAGAAGTTAATTCTTGGTAATTAGCATTAAACTTTCTATACATTTAAACCTTGAGACTTTAGAGATACAGCTCGGAAGCAGGCTCTTCAGCCCACTGAGTCCGCACCGACCATTACCCCAAACACTAGCACTATCTTCAAAATGGGGGCGGCGCGGGCACATTGCGAAGCCCCGTTTCTCCCAAGAATGGGAAAAATAGCGACAATTCCCCAACCTGTTTCAAGGCTGCTCACACGGAGCAGTCTTGTATCCATTTCGTACAGCCGACAGGAACTTCTGGACTTCGGTTCCTGCGGCTGCAACAACTTTCTGGGCAATCTCCGTCTTGCTCCTGAGCTCGTCAGAGCAACGGAGCACCGGAGCCGCGGGGCTGGAGAACACCAGCTGAGCCGCGGGGCTGTAGAACCCCAGCTGAGCCGCGGGGCTGGAAAACGCCACCCGAGCCGCGGGGCTGGAGACCGCCAGCTGAGCCGCGGGGCTGGAGATCGCCACCGGAACCGCGGGGCTGGAGACCGCCAGCTGAGCCGCGGGGCTGGAGACCGCCACCGGAGCCGCGGAGCTGGAAAACGCCACCCGAGCCGCGGGGCTGGAGATCGCCACCGGAGCCGCGGGGCTGGAGAACGTCAGCTGAGCCGCGGGGCTGGAGAACGTCAGCTGAGCCGCGGGGCTGGAGACCGCCAGCGGAGCCGCGGGGCTGGAGAACGCCAGCTGAGCCATGGAGGCGCGGAGCAACGGAGCGGCAGAACACCAGCGCGCACCAAGCCAGCTCGGCCGACCGGAAGCACCAACAGACGGCGAGGCGTACGAAAGCACCGCCGGGGACGCAGAGGTGGGTTAAAGGCCAGGTTAGAGCTAGCCCCACACAGGCTAGCGATTCCTAGCCTTTTCCTCGCCAACGTGCGCTCACTGGTAAACAAAATGGACGAACTCCGGCTAAGGATCACCTCCCACAACTGGATCAAAGACTGCAACATCCTGATCTTCACGGAAACTTGGCTCAACATCGACGTTCCTGATAGCGCCATCCAGCTAACGGGGCGTCATTTACTCCGAGCGGACAGGACATCAGACTCCGGTAAGACCAGAGGTGGGGGTCTGTGTATTTATGTAAATAAAGCATGGTGCACGGACTCCACCATCATCGAGAGTCACTGCTCAGCTAACCTTGAGTTCCTCTTGGTTAGATGCAGACCGTTCTATCTGCCCAGAGAGTTCACCTCCACTGTTGTGACTGCAGCCTATATCCCTCCTGATGCTAATGCCAAGCTTGCAATGAAAGAGCTGCATACTGCCATTAGCAAACAACAGACGCACAACCCCGAGGCAGCCTTCATTGTTGCGGGTGACTTCAATCACTCCAACCTGAAGACTGTACTCCCCAAATTCCACCAACATGTTTCCTCCCCACTAGAGTAGACAAGACACTGGACAAAGTCTACACTAAAGCGGCCTTTTCACGGGGCGAGTTGACGCAAGATATCACCAGAGTGAAGAGGTCGTGGTCCAGCACGAGTCTCGCACGATATAACGGCAGTAGATAAAGAGTTCCCACGGTACTCGGCATTTCTGCTATTTGTGCGAGTGACTTGTCCGTTTCCCGAGCTTTCCCGTTAAATCTTGAATGAACATCGTGAACTACACGTGACACAAATGATGTAACTTTTTTTTTCACACACTATATATATCCTCCCTTGGTTGAATTGGCTCATTTGGAGACATATTTTACTGTGTATGTGGGAGACACAGATGGACTGAGCACAGTACCTCGGTCTTACTGTGTGTGGGAGAGGGGGAGAAAGAGACGTACACTCACAGAGGCAGAGTCTCTCAGCCTGTGTAAGAGGGAGGGAGAGAGAGAGAGAGGCACACACAAGGTGGATGTGAAATCTCACCTGCCTGTTTCAGTGATAGACACCCGCCGTCAGTAAATGAAGACACCCCCATCTGTCTCCCCCTCCTCTCCCTCGACTCCCCCACCTTTCTCTCCCAACTCCAGTCCCGTCCCGACCCCCTGGGAAACTGAATAGAGCAACAGTCAACTGCTGCCTGTGCGCTGATATGACAATAAAGGCTACTTTACTTTACTGAGTTAAAGAGTTCCCACGGTAGACTGTAAAACTGGGACCCTGGTTCTGGACTCCCCCAACACCGGAACCCTTCTTCAGACAGCCTAATCGGAATTGTGTCTGAAGATGTGTCTCGTCCCGAAACATCAGCTTTTTTTCTCCAGAGATGCTGCTTGACTTGCTGAGTTACTCCAGCTTTTTGTGTCTGTCTTCGGTTTAAACCAGCATGTGCAGTTCACTCCTTACACGGGTCTCTGTACAACATTGATTGGTAGCGTTCCGGACCCCTGGACCCGAGGACTCCGACCTGTATCTCTCAAAGAAGTACATGTGAAAAATTTCTCACGGACCATAAAAATGCGTAACCTTTCAGTAAAGTCCATTTTAAAGTCCCTTTTAAAGATTATAGTTATTTTCTTGAATCTCATTAACATAACTCATGAATAAGTTGATGTCCATATGCGGATGCAAATCTTTATTTTTATTTATTTTTTAAATTCAATCCCACATAAGATAATTTTTACTCACCTTCTGTTCCCTCTGTCCAGCTTCCGGGTTCACCGTTCGCAGGAGTTCCCACGGTACCCGCAAGAGTTATTACGGATATCGCACTGGCCACTACGTTCATATAATGTTGCAATACTCAACCACAAGTGTACAAGTCAATCTTGGAGAAATTCAAACTTTCTTGAATTTTCTCCCGAGTGACCAAGTTACACGATGACCTGCCGTTAGCGCTACGGTGGTCCACGGTGGTCCACGAATGCCGCACTGTTATTGCACGAGGTTCCCACGATGTTAAACTCCGGTTAACTCTTGCGTCAAGTCGCCCCGTGAAAAGGCCGCTTAACATGGCTGAAGCTTACAAAGCCATCCCCCTCCCCCACCTTGGTCAGTCTGATCACCTCTCATTGTTCCTGCTCCCTAAGTACTCCCCACTCATCAGACGGGTTAAACCCACTGTGAGGACAGTTAAAGTCTGGCCAGAGGAAGCGGACTCCACACTTCAGCAGTGTTTTGGAAACACTGACTGGAAGGCGTTTGCAGCCCAGGCCACCCTTGACTCCCACACGGACATTGATTCCTACACATCCTCTGTTCTGGACTTTATAAATTCCACCATCAATAGTGTCACCTCCCTCAAACGGGTGACCATATTCCCGAATCAGAAGCCATGGATGAACAGCGAGGTCAGGCTACTGCTGAAAGCATGGGACACCGCTTTCAGGTCAGGCGATGCTCGAGCCTACAGTTCATCCAGGGCTAACCTGAAGAGGGACATCAAGAAGGCCAAGCACTGCCATAAGCTCAGGATTGAGGAGCACTTCAACAACAACTCCGACCCCCGACGCATGTGGCAAGGAATCCAGGCCATCACGGACTATAGACCCACCAACACCACCCCCACATCCAGCGACGCCTCCTTCCTTGAGGAGCTCAACCACTTCTATGGCCGCTTCGACAGGGACAATCTAGAGACAGCCATCAAGGCTGTGCTCCCTGCTGATCACCAACCCCTCACACTCACCCCCTACGACGTGTACGTGGCACTGAGTAGGACTAATGCACGTAAGGCTGCTGGCCCTGACGGCATCCCCGGGCGCGTCAGGGCCTGTACTGCGCAGCTGACAGACGTCTGGACTGACATCTTCAACCTGTCACTTGCCCAAGCAGTTGTCCCCACGTGCCTTAAAACCACCTCCATCGTGCCGGTGCCAAAACACTCCACTGCGGCAAGCCTCAACGACTTCCGCCCAGTTGCACTTACCCCAACATCACCAGGTGCTTGGAGAGGCTGGTCCTGGCACACCTCAAAGGCCGCCTACCCCCCACATTGGATCCCTATCAGTTTGCCTACCGCAAGAACAGGAGTATGGAGGATGCCATCTCAACGACACTTCACTGCGCCCTCTCCCACCTCGACAACAGAGACACTTACGTAAGAATGCTGTTCATCGATTACAGCTCAGCATTCAACACCATTATACCCTCTAAACTGATCACCAAACTCGGTAACCTGGGCATCGACCCCTCCCTCTGCAACTGGATACTGGACTTTCTAACCAACAGACCCCAGTCTGTTAGGTTAGACAAGCACACCTCTTCAACCCTCACCCTGAACACCGGCGTTCCACAGGGCTGTGTGCTGAGTCCCCTCCTCTACTCCCTCTTCACCTACGACTGCACACCTGTACATGGTACTAACACCATCATCAAGTATGCAGATGATACAACGGTGATTGGTCTCATCAGCAACA
This sequence comes from Amblyraja radiata, assembly GCF_010909765.2. Lineage (NCBI taxonomy): Eukaryota > Metazoa > Chordata > Chondrichthyes > Rajiformes > Rajidae > Amblyraja > Amblyraja radiata. Next base: position 30,762,743 of record NC_045960.1, on the reverse strand, counting down.
ACGATGAGTCGGCGTATAGGGAGGAGGACCAGCTCCTAGCAGCATGGTGCGCTGACAACAACCTGGCCCTTAACTCCAAGAAGACCAAGGAGCTCATTGTAGACTTCAGGAAGTCTGGGGGCGGCACGCACACCCCCATCCACATCAACGGGACGGAGGTGGAACATGTTTCCAGCTTCAGGTTCCTGGGTGTTAACATCTCCGATTACCTGTCTTGGACCCACAATACCTCAACTCTGGTCAAGAAGGCTCACCAGCGTCTCTTCTTCCTGAGGAGACTGAAGAAGATCCATCTGTCTCCTCAGATTCTGGTGAACTTCTACCGCTGCAGCAGTGAGAGCATCCTTACCAACTGTATCACAGTATGGAATGGCAACTGCTCTGTCTCCGACCGGAAAGCACTGCAGAGGGTGGTGAAAATTGCCCAACGCATCACCGGTTCCTCGCTCCCCTCCATTGAGTCTGTCCAAAGCAAGCGTTGTCTGCGGAGGGCGCTCAGCATCGCCAAGGACTGCTCTCACCCCAACCATGGACTGTTTACCCTCCTACCATCCGGGAGGCGCTACAGGTATCTCCGTTGCCGGACCAGCAGGTCCAGGAACAGCTTCTTCCCTGCGGCTGTCACACTCCTCAACAATGTACCTCGGTGATTGCCAATCACAAACCCCACCCCCCGGACACTCCTCCCACAGGAAAAACACTATGTCTGTATACATGTAAATAGTTGTATTTATTGAAATCATATTCTATGTCGCTCTCCAGGGAGATGCTAACTGCATTTCGTTGTCTCTGTACTGTACACTGACAATGACAATTAAAGTTGAATCTGAATCTGAATCTGAATCTATCCTACACACTTTTACAATTTTACCGAAGCCAATTAACCTACAAACCTGTACTTTGGAGTGTAGGAGGAAACTGGAGCGCCCAGAGAAAACTCACACGGTCACAGGGAGAATATACAAACTACGTACAGACAGCATCAGTCGTCAGGATTGAACCTGGGACTCGGGCACTATAAGACAGCAACTCTACTGCTGTGCCACTGTGCTGCCCCTATGTCAATGGAATAGAAACATAGAAACAGAAAATAGGTGCAGGAGTAGGCCATTCGGCCCTTCAAGCCAGCACCGCCACTCAATATGATCATAGCTGAGCATCTAAAATCAGTAACCCGTTCCTGCTTATTCCACATATCCCTTGATTCCATTAGGCCTAAGAGCTAAATCTAGCTCTCTCTTGAACACATCCAGTGAAATGGCCTCCACTGCCTTCTGTGGCAGAGGATTCCACAGATTCACAACTCTCTGAGTGAAAATGTTTTTCCTGATCTCAGTCCTAAAAGGCCTCCCCCTTATTCTTAAACTGTATTTCAGAGGAGGAAAACAAAATGGTGATGTCACTATTCAATATGTCAGCACCATTAGTCGGGTATCAATTCTTTGACATAAATACAGATAACGCTAAAAATACTCAGCAGGTCAGGCAGCATCGGTGGACAGAGAAACTAAGTGTCTGTTTCAGGTCAATGACCTCTCATCATTGCTTTTAAAGTTATTTAATTCCAATTTTCTCTTTGTTGCTCTTTGCTGACCTGTCGAGCATTCCCAGATTTTTCTTTCTGTTTGTATTTCCGATTTCTAACATCTGAAGAAATTCTGAACATGGGGTTAGTGGTCTGGGACTTCATGTTCCAGGGCTGTTTATTTTAACAAAATAGAGAAGATTTAATAAAATCTAATAACAGCGCTCTGAATTTTTTACAGAGCCTAAAATGGTGGCTTCAAAAATTGTTTCTCCATAAGGAACGTTACGTAAAACACGATCAGATATCAGAAGTGAACCATCCTACCAACAATTGAAGAACAGTCCTGAACTACTATCTACCTCATTGGACACCCTTGGACTAACTTTGATCGCACTTTACTGGACATAAAGCATAGTGGGCATACACTAAATGTTATTCACATTATTCCCTTTATCATGTATCTGTACACTGTGGATGTCTCTATTGTAACTATATATTGTCTTTCCGCTGACTGATTATCACACAACAAAAGCTTTTCACTGTACCTCAGTACACGTGACAATAAACTAAACTAAACTAAGTGGATTTCAAATTCAGGCACATGTCAGCAACTACAAATATATTTCAATATTCATCCAGCATTGGAGAATGCACCTGCGATGCTCCTAGGACTGAATCACAGATGAAACGCATCTGTAATCCTCTGTTGTAATTCTGAGAGTTACATCAAACAGGAAGTTGGAAAGCAGCAAGATTCTATTAGTGCAACTTTACTGAAAATGTGTGACTTGCTAGACATTATCCATTAATCACTTTAAAATAGGTCAAACTGCTGTTTTTTTAGTAGAGTTGGAATTTCTGGTTCATTAGTTCATGCATCAGACACTAATTACATCATCTGCCATCAAGACACAGGAACAGTTATAAACTGTACCGTGTCAGTGCAGTAAAAATCTCATAGCTCACTAAATAATCTTCCTTAAATTCTGAAATAGGAGAATTGTTATTGCACAAAAGGAAGTTATTTGGCCCATTCTGCTGGCTTAAAAAGTGAACATTTTAGGGCAAACTAATTTGTAAACCAAGTCCCATGTGCAAGGCCAAATCTGCACATATCAAGACATTTAAAAATTTAAAAGACAATTTAAAAACTGGAGGCAGCAATTTTTTTCTTAAACAAAACTAATGGACATGGGAAAGAGGAAAGACAGTTTTAGAAATCCGATCATGTGTCCTCATTTTTTATTTGTATGTTCAAGAAAGAACAGTAAATGCTGGAAAACATGAAGGTAGACAAAAATGCTGGAGAAACTCAGCGGGTGAGACAGCATCTATGGAGCGAAGGAATAGGTGACGTTTCGGGTCGGGACATGTCTGAAGAAGGGTCTCGACCCGAAACGTCACCTATTCCTTCGCTCCATAGATGCTGCCTCACCCGCTGAGTTTCTCCAGCATTTCTATCTACCTTTTATTTGTATTTCATGTCTTTGAACTTCTATTAAAAATAAACTAGCATTAAAGAAAATTTACCTGCGGTTTGCAATCTACAGTTCTCTTTTTGGATCCCCAAATGCATGATCTACAAATGCACCTGGGCATATCAGACTTTAGGCCTGAAACAAGCCTTTCAGCCCTCCGAGTCTGCACCAAACAAAGATCACCCTGTGCATTAGCAGTATCCTCCATACTAGGGGCAAATTACAATTTTACCAAAAGTAATTGACCTACAGACTGTACGTGGGAAGAAACTGGAGCACACAGAAAACCCATGCGGTCACATGGAGAACGTACAAACTCCGTACAGACAGTATCCGTAGTCAGGATCGAACCTGAGTTTCTGCCTCTATAAGGCAGCTATGAACCAGCGTGCTGCCTCCTTTTTTTAAATACAAGGACAAAGTATTCAGTGGTGCCCAACAGAGGTCACCTCTTTTCGTTGCATGTGCACGCATCACTTATTCAGAACACATGCAACAACTATTTTAGCTCATTAAAGGAGCCTTTATCTTATTCATTGCACAAGAAGAACATTTCTTGCCTATCCCTATTTGCTCTTGTTTGGTCGATGATGTTGACGCTGGAGCATACAAACTCTGCCTGCTGATCCCAGAGGAGGATCTACTATACACAATACCATTGTCCTACTCATTTAAATCTTGTTTCTACCCACTGTACCCAGGTTTAGCTTCATTGTATTCATGTATAATATTGTCTACTTCGATTGGATAGCATGCAAAACCTCAGTACCCATGACAATTTTAAACATGAACCTACAGTAAATTTACCACCTAAAAGCTGCACTTTTCTGGAAGGTAATCTCAAAATGCTCGGCAGGAAATTCCAGCATTAACACTCAGCAACAGCAACAATGAAAGAATGGAAAGATATTTATATATTTGATAGTGTTCAACTCTAAGGAGGATTGTGTGAGCAAGTCCCAAGCTGTGGAGACGAGCTTGATGAAATCGACTGGAAAAAAGACCTGGCGTGACGTCAACTTATAAAATACGCTGAAACTTAAGATAATGCTGTTCTGCTGTTCTACATAAAGTGGTCAACACACAAAGAGGACACCCTCGTAATCAAAACACAAAGAAATTTACCTGAAGTTGCTAGAAATCTGGAATAAAAACAGAAGATGTGAAAAATATTCAGCAGGTCAGATAGTGTCATTGGAAAGCAGACGACAAACAGCAATGAAGACAATAAACAGGGTGGGTGCGATGAAGCATCCCTGTTTGACCCCCGTTTCCACAGTGAAGGGCTTGGACTCTGAGCCACAGTTGCCGAGCACTGTGACCGACGTGCCATCATGTAGAAGCCTCAATATTCTGATGTACTTGTCATGGCAACCGTACCTTGATAGTATACTCCAAAGAGCCTGGTGGTCTACCGAGTCAAAAGCCTTTGTCAGGTCTATGAAGGCCATGTACAAAGGCTGCCTTTGTTCACGGCATTTTTCCTGGAGTTGGTGTGCTGTGAATATCATGTCTGCTGCACCTCTGGATGGACGGAAGCCACACTGTGATTCTGGGAGTCTTACTATGTAAGGTGTCCTTGAGATTTTGTATGAAAGGCGCCCATTAAATATAAAATTTATTATTATTATTATTACCTCCGCAGACAGTGGTAGAAGTCGGTTTGCGAGGATACGAGCAAGAACTTTGCCTGTTGTTGACAGGAGCGAGATGCCCCTGTAGTTTCCACATTCAGCCTTGTCCCCCTTCTTAAAAATGGTCACTATTAGACCAATCCCAGACTTTGTGGAGTAGGGCGTGAATGTCGTACAGGAGCTCCGGTCCACCTTCCTTTAAGATCTTAGCTGGGATCCCATCTGGACCGGTGGACTTGTTGTTCTTAAGGCTCTTGGTGGCATCTTGAACCTTTGTCATAGTGGGAGGTTCTTCCATGTCATCTCTGATGGGACTCTGGGGGATGCGGTGGGTAATGTCTGGTTCAGTTGTGCTATCACGGTTGAGGAGTTCCTGGATGTGCTCTTTCCATCGGCCGTTAATGGAGTCATTGTCCTTCAGCAGTTCTTGTGCCAGGCACAGAAGGCTTTCCTTTTCTTGCAGATGAGCTGTTCTATCTGTGTCGTTCTCGTCAAACCAGTCCTGGTGTTTTCAGGATTTGCACCCAAGGATGTTTTTACAGGTATCCAGGATGGTGGATTTGAGCCGGCTCCAGTGCCCTTCAATGTCATCAGGATATTCCTGTTGGAGGCTTTCCCCAAGAGAAGCCTGAAGTCGCTGCTGGGTGGCATATTACTCCAGTCTTTCAATGTTCAGCCTTGGCCGGATCTGCTTCGTTTGAATCCTCCTCTTCCTCTTGGGTTTGATGGACATCATGGAGTGGATGAGGCGATGATCTGTCCAGCAGTCATCTGCATCGATCCTGGCCCTTGTGATGTTCACGTCACGGCGGTCCCTGGCTTGTACAATGGCATAGTCAATGAGGTGCCACTGTTTGGAGTGTGGATTTCTCCAAGATGCCTTAAGTTTGTTTTTCTGGCGAAAGAGGGTGTTAGTGATGATGAGGTCATGCTGAGCACATTTGCTGAGAAGCAGAGCTCCATTGGAGTTGATGTTCCCGAACCCTTCCTTTCCTATCGTACCCTTCCAGAGGTGTTGGTCCCGGCCGACCCTGGAGTTGAAGTCTCCTAGGAGAATAATCTTATCCTCCCTGGGAATTTTAGACAGTGTCTCGTCCAAGCAGGCATAGAAGGTCTCTTTGGCTTCCTCTTCAGAGTCTAAAGTAGGGGCATAGGCACTCACAACTGTTGCCATCTGGTTGTTGGCAAGCACCAGACGGATGGTCATGAGACGCTCACTGATTCCCACAGGAAGTTCAGAGAGGTGACATGTGAGCTGGTTCCTGAAGGCAAACCCAACACCATGGATCCTGGGCTCATCAGCAACTTTTCCTTTCCGGAAGAAATGGCTGAGCATCCAAAATTGGTACCCCGTTCCTGCTTATTCCCCATATCCCTTGATTCCATTAGGCCTAAGAGCTAAATCTAACTCTCTCTTGAACACATCCAGTGAATTGGCCTCCATTGCCTTCTGTGGCAGAGAATTCCACAGATTCACAACTCTCTGGGTGAAAAAGTATTTCCTCATCTCAGTCCTAAAAGGCCTCCCCCTTATTCTTAAACTGTATTTCAGAGGAGGAAAACAAAATGGTGATGTCACTATTCAAGATGTCAGCACCATTAGTCGGGTATCAATTCTTTGACATAAATGCAGATAATGCTAAAAATACTCAGCAGGTCAGGCAGCATCGGTGGACAGAGAAACTAAGTGACTGTTTCACGTCAATTACCTCTCATCATTGCTTTTAAAGTTATTTATTTCCAATTTTCTCTTTGTTGCTCTCTGCTAACCTGTCGAGTATTCCCATATTTTCGTTGGGTTTCAGAAAGGGCAGCTATGTCAATCCGGCATCTTCTCAGATCTCTTGCGCACATTCCATGCTCCAACGCTCATATTCATTTTTCTGTGTTTCTGACCGTGTGTAGCGATACCTCTGGATGTAGTAATCCAGTCGGTAAGTTTGAGGCTGGCTATTTTTAGGGCACCTTTTCTAGCCCTTTCCCCAAGTGGGGTGAGCAGAGTGGATCCTGAAGGGGATTGCTCAGTCATGGGTGCAGCTGCGACTGGGTGAGGGCTCTTCTGCCTCGTTCCAAGAGTCTCGAGTTAACATATCTGATTGAAGAGATTGCATTCTAATAAGACTGGGTTCCAATGTAATTTGGTGAGAGAAACTCCCTAGAATAATTTTACCAATTGCATTCTTCAATTAACAAACTCCAGTGTATTCTGGGATGTAATTAAAATGATTAAATGAAATATGTAATTGTTTGTAAAATTATACTCTTTCTGCCCTAATACCATACCACAGTAAACCCATCTACATAAGGTGGACAGTGTGGTGAAGAAACCATTTGCCTCAGTTGGGAAGGGTATTGAGTGCAAATGTAGGGACATCATGATGCAGCTGTCAATGGCAAAACCATACTCGGAACTCTTAGTGCAATTGTGGTCGGCCGGCTTTAGGAAGGATGTCATTAAGTTGGAAAGGGTGTTGAAGAGATTCACCAAGATGGTACCAGGGCTTGCGGACTTGAGTTATAGGGAGAGGTTGGATGGGTTGGGACCTTTTTCTTTGGAGCATAGGAGGGGTGACCTTATTGAGATATACAAGATCAAGAGGGGCATAGATACATTGAACACTCACAATCTATTCTCAGGGTAGAGGATTCTAAAACTAGAGGGCATAGGCTTAAAGTGAGATGGAAGGAATTTATGAGAGACCTTTTTCACTCAGAGGCTAGTCCATATCTGAAAGCTATAGAAGCAGATAATGTTATGACTTTAAAAAAATAGATATATGAATATGAAGGGTTACAGGATTATGGGCTAAATGCAGGCAAAAGGGACAAGTCCAATATGCAACCTTTGGGGCTGTTTCCATGCTATGACACTATGACCCTAATTATAATTTAAAACTTCTGAACACAACCATCGTTCCAAATCTATCTATAAATAAAATAAATACAAATCTTTGTGAAGTGAAAGGAATGGATTTAAGTAGAAAATATTTGAACCAACTGATTAAAATTAATGAAAATGTTTAATTGAAGAAAATAACTGAAAGGATCTAGGGCCATGAATAAAATGTGCAATATTGTTTGCCTCGCAAAAAGAACCGTGATAATGTTTAGTGCTATCTGACAGCTAAGTGGTGGAAGAAGTGATAGGTGATCTAAGGAGACACAATTTCAATGCCCAGTGTTATCACCAGTACGGAACGGCACGGGAATATGAGCTAATTGTTGCATAGTCAGACTGCTGTGAATAAATGGGGTTTGACATGGCTGACAATGTCATGACCAACAAATAGCCAGCAACCCTTTCGCCATTAATAATAGTAAGAGGCTGATTTTGAAGAAGTGCTTCAATCCATAAAGCCCATTGGTTTATTAGAATTTTTATGTTCATTATTAGTTTTCAACTTCCAGTTTGTTAATATTGTAACATAAATATGAACCGACAAATGTCAGACTTGAGGAGTTGCAGTGCCAACGATGCTATTTAAACTTTAGTGTAAATAACTGCACTTTGAACCAAATGCCTTTTCAGAATAAATATATCATTTAATGATGCATTCACCAAAACATATTAGTCTCTAAAATACACAGATGCAACATTTTCTGAGCCTGAACATAAGACTGAGCCTTGCTATACTGTTTTTAAAAAGTGACAAATAACTAGTCATGGAAATAACTATTCTCTCTTCTCCTGCTAAAAGTTATATCAGGCTGTCTTCAATACATTGTGCAGATGAAAATAATTATTATGCTATGATGTTCCTCCATGTAAAAGGCCGGGGTAAAGCAAGACTCCAATTTATTAAAATTAATTTGAAGTTATAATTTCTTTGAGCGCAACCATCTGATCTTAAAAAAAATACGTTGAGATGATTCTAATCTAGGCTTTTTGATCCTGAAAATAGGATTCAGCATTCAGTCATTAGTAACTTTTTAGTAATTTTTTTCATGGTAACTCTGAGCACCATGTCTGGTTGGGGCAGTAGGATAGACTAGTTTGTCTTTTCCCGCATGTGGCCTGCATCCATATATTTTCCTGTCACACGTTCCTGATGTAGCAGATAAGTTTAGCTTGAATCTTGGTCCCAAGCCCACATAACTTGTCACTGCTGTATCCTGTTCTGCCAATGTTTATTAATTCTTTCTTTCTCACCCCTGAAAGCCTTGTAATTTCCTCTTGAATGAGACCTCCATTGCCTGCTTTGGGAATTTAACAGTTGCAGTTCATCATTACAATGCATATGTAGTAGCTGTGAGTTATTCTGGTTTCCAAATCCAAATTATCGAGTTAAAACCAATGTGCGACTTAGTGTAAATAATTGGCAAAAGAAACCGACACATAATTAACATAAAATAAACTGAAAATTGTTAGAGAATGGACACAGGCGGCCAGCAGAGGAGAGAGACATCGGGTCGGGATTACCTGGATTGGGGGCACTCTAGAACTTCCAACACATGGACTCGACTTTGCACTTTGGACTGTTTGTGTTTTCTGGGGTTTTTTTCTTTTCTTTTTTTTAAATGACACCAAAATTGTGGCGACTGCATTGTTGGTTGTGCAAAACAATTTCACTGTGCTGTGCATATGTGCATATCCAATGACATGTTGAATATCTTTAAACATCTAAGAAAGTAGATGATGCCGTGCTTTCTTTGTGAGTACATCTATGTGCTGGGCCCAGGATAGGTCATCTAAGATGTTAATACCCAAGGAATTTGACGCTGCTGACTCTCCACTGCCACCTATCAGTGAAAACTGATGCATGATCTCCCGGCTTCCCTTTTCTGAAGTCAACGATTAGTTCCTCGATTTTGTTGACGATGATCAAGAATTTGTTGTTGTAGTACTATTCAATAAGCTGTTCTATCTCTCTCCTGTGCACTTACTGTCAACAGTGGTGTCATCGACGAGTTTACAGATGGCACTGGAACCATGCCTAGCCACACAAGTAATTAGAGCAAGGGGGGGGGGGGGGGGGTAAGCACACAGCCTTGAAGTGTACCTGGTCGGTGAGAAGGAGATGTTATTACTGTTCCACACTGATTGAGTTCCTCTGATGAGGAAACTTAAGATGTTCCCAGTTTTGGAGTAGCTTGGACTTTTTTTTCAGGATAATCAGGAGGTTGGAATGATCACCCTGACAATTTTGCATCCATTTTTAGACAGCTTACAGTCATAGTCGGACAACGGGGAAATGGGCCCTCCGGCCCAACTGGCCCACGCCAACCCCACCTGCACCAGTCCCACTGTATTTGGCCCATATCCCTCTAAATCTATCCTATCCATGTACATATCCAGATTTTTTTTAAATGTTGTCATAGTACCTTTTTGAAAGTTGTGACAGTATAATGATAAATCCATTCTCCTTGAAGTATACATTCTTTCCCAAACCATCCCATGATTTGCCATTTGTTTCTCCACTTCATGTAAGTGAGAGTAATCTTCCTTTTAACCTTTATTCATGTTCAAAGGTTGTTAGGGCAGAATTAGGCCATTCGGCCCATCAAGTCCACTCCGCCATTCAATCACGGCTGATCTATCCCTCTCAACCCCATTCTCCTGCCTTCTCGCACAACCCTTGACATCCTAACTAATCAAGAACCTATCAATCTCCACCTTAAAAATATCAATTGACTGCCTCCACAGCCTTCTGTGACAATGAATTCCACAGATTCACCACCATCTGACTAAAAATGTCCTCCTCATCTCCTTTCTAACAGCACATCCTTTTATTCTGAGGCTATGGCCTCTGGTCCTAGACTCTCCCACAAGTGGAAACATCCTCTCCACATTCACTCTTTCCAGGCCTCTCACTATTCATGCTGTTGTTTCTGTTTCTACCATAGCTTAGCATTAGGTTTGGGTGAGGATGTTAAGAGCTTCTAGAGCTGTAAACAGTGACCTTTTCAGGCGTTCATTCCCACTTCCTTAGGGGCATTCTCATGTTTCTCCTCATCTTAATAAACAAGTCGATCTCCTGTATAATGGGAGATCTGGAAGTCACTATTTCCTTCTGAATAATACCCTCTGGCATTTGACTGAGGAATTAGTGCTGGATTTGGATCATCATCCTCTTGGAGAAGATCTTCATTTCTATAAAGCATAACTTTGTCTCTAGCACATGCAGTTTGTAAGTTTCCAGTCAGCAGATCTGGATTATTGGATGGATAGAGTTACAGGTAACTTGGGCCAAAAGCTTCATTTGCTTTTTGTTAAAATGCTAGATTGTGATGATAATAAGGTCTGATTGGTTGGCTTCACTTCTTAACAGCTGGACGTTGAGCTTCTACAGTCTGAAAAATACTCTTCTTTGCGTTTGCCTGGCAAAACCATCCCTTTTTTTTAAAGCCTTACAAGAGTTATTAATTAGTATTTACTATATTATTATATACAGATCTTGAGGTCTCTGAAAGTGGCAACATAAGTAGATAGAGTGATAAAGTAGGAGTATGGAGCTTATCATCATCAGTCAGGGCAGGGAGTCATGTTACAGGTTTATAGCATTTGGGTTAGGCCATGAGTGGAGTATTTTGTGCAGCTATAGTCACCCCTTTAACAGAAAGAGGCAAAGGCTTTGGACAGGGTGCAGAAAATGTTGACCAGAATGCCTCCTAGATTAGATTGGCTATAAGGAGAGGTTGGACAAAGTTGGATTATTTTCTCTGGAGTGTCGGAGGCTGAGGGAAGACCTGGGTTTCTTACACAGAAGATGGCGAGGGCCTGGAACGTCCTGTCAGTAACGGTGGTGGAGACAGATACGATAGTGGCATTTAAGAGGGTTTTAGAAAAGCCTATGGGTATGCAAGGAATGGAAGGATATAGATCACATTCAGGCTGAGGAGATTAGTTTAAATTGGAATCATGCTCAGCACAGGCATTATGGGCCGTAGGTCTTGTTCCTGTGCTGTTCTAAAACTTTGTAGGACAATTGATGTCAAATTCAGTGAGGTGGTTGAAATGGGGAATGAATTATTTTAAACCAGCACTATCAGAAGAGATTGTAGAAGCATTCAGGGATCACACCATTAAGGATCTGTCTTTCTTTCTTGCGCTGTACTGTTCTCTGTTCTATTATGCCACAGGTCAGGGGCCTAGGAAGTAACTCTCAGCAGACAAACATAGCTTTTCTAAGTGGGCCATGTTGGTTTGTTCGACTGTTGAGATGTAATTGCCTCAACATTTTTACAGTAACACTGCCTCAATCATGTCCATGTTCGGAGTTAACATGGTACCTCATCAGAGAGCAGATTATTTACAAGGAGTGATGGATAAAATTAAGGAACTTAATTTAAGGTAAATGCTACAAATAGGGACAAATGTTGTTGATCTTGATGCAGTTTTAGACAATAGACAAAAGGTGCAGGAGTAGGCCATTTGGCCCTTCAAGCCAGCACTGCCATTCAATGTGATCATGGCTGATCATGCACAGTCAGTTTCTGTTTTCTCTGCGGATTTTAGCCTTTGCAAAAGGTATATAAGAAAAATGACTGATGGCAAACTAAATAAGGAAACAGGCAAGTAAACATGTTGTCTATTGATAGATCTAGGTCATGGTTCAATGGTTCAAGCACTTGATGGCTGATGAAGTGAATGTGGGGCTGCACAGGATTGTGGCAGCCTTGCTATTTTACCACAGTCAAGTCGTCAAGTTTATTTGTATTTTTATATCTTCGCTGGTCACAAATGATGCGACAGATCTGAGTCATAGGATCACACAGTGTTGAAACAGGCCCTTCAGCCCAACTTGCCCATACTTACCAACCTGCCCCATCTCCACTCGTCCCACTTGTTGCGCTTGGGACAAGTCAAAATTCATCAACATGTTTTCATTAGAGAACCTGTCCAACCATTTTGATTTAATTTTTTAGAGGTAACAACGTATATTGATGAAATTTAGATATGTCAAATGTGAGACTTCTCCAAAAAAGTTAAATCTTACAGTAGGTACACAAAAATGCTGGAGAAACTCAGCAAGTGCAGCAGCATCTATGGATCGAAGGAAATAGGCAACGTTTCGGGCCAAAACCCTTCTTCGGACTGAAGAAGGGTTTCGGCCCGAAACGTTGCCTATTTCCTTCGCTCCATAGATGCTGCTGCACCCGCTGAGTTTCTCCAGCATTTTTGTGTACCTTCGATTTTCCAGCATCGGCAGTTCCTTCTTAAATCTTACAGTAAATTGGCAATATCAGATCGAAAATTGGTGGTAATGGCAATAAATATAAAAGATAGGACTAATCTGAATTTGGGAAGGCAGGTATTAATCAAAATTTATTGACATGTTTTCATTGGAGATCTACCCAAACATGAACTGATTGAATGGCAGAGTAGACTTGATGCAGTTTTAGACAATAGACAATAGACAATAGCATGGCCTAATTCTGCTCCAAATGAACTGATGAACTCATGATGAAAAATGATTCCATGATGTCAAAAGTATAATTTGAAATGTACAATTGGTAGAGAGGTTAAGCTTTTGCTCTTAAAAGTTATTTCCTTATTTTGTCTGCTTCAGTAATGGATAAACAATTTACCAAGTCAATTCTGAAAAAAAAGTAGAATTAATGATGTCACAGATTTTCCCCATGTGAACTAAAGTTATTTAATATTGCACAGATTATATCAACATTAGGCACTGTTGGTATTTTTTTAAATTAAATCAATCAAGAATATTTGAATTGCTGATTTATTTGAGTGAAAAGTACATTCTAAATCCAGTAATGATCTGAAGAAGTTGTCTCGACCTGAAACATTACCTATTCCTTTTCTCCAGGGGATGCTGCCTGAGCCGCTGAGTTACTCCAGCTCTTTGTCTCTAGCTCCATTAGGAATGTTGCGTATACAAGGCAGTTACTTCAATAAAACGCAAAGCCTTGAGTGGTTACGAAGAGAACCTCTCCTTGAGCTGATGCGGTGGCTTTTGGTTGCATACCCCGCCATCTTTCCATCCCCCTGTGTTTGTGTCAGTTTTATATGGAACAGTTCATCTTATTTTGTGCTGGTGTTAATTGCTGTCCAACGGAACCTTGGCTACTGTGCATTGGGAGCAGCTGCTGGGCCTGACCTTCCATCTCTGCCTGAGCATAGGCCCATTTGCCTGTCCACTGATGGCAACCTGCTGGTGGACTGAGTACAGCAGCTGGAAAAGTTCTGCCTGCATCGCTTCCTTTTTCAATTTAAGTTTTGGACTGTGACACTGTGCGACTTGCAGAGAGATAAATCAGCTCTTTGCAGGATGACTTCTGGCAGATTAAAGGTCTTCTTGCCCTATTCCTAACAATGATCGTTCTGTCAGGATCAGTTTACTGGTAGGAAATAATATGTCAATGGTTGTTATGTACCATTCTATATACAAATGCCGAGAACTAAAACAAGCAACTGTTTTTCAAATATTTGTTGTTTATTTTCCCCTTGTTCAAAATTAAAATACATTGTAAGTGATAATGCTTTATTTACTTTTGAAGCTGTGTGATCGTGGGGGCAGTCCTAAAGTGAAGGAAATATATTATCTACATCAACAGCTGGAAATCTTATGATAAATATTCTTCATGTAAATATGGTACTTGCTAAGTCTTGTACTTTGCTCATTGATTGCTGGCATTGATACGGTGTTGAAATGGACTACATTTAATTATGTATAGAACTGTGCAAACCATGCAGCGATTCACCAAATGTTTGTCAAAAGGCTAAAATAAGTTAATAATTTTCTTGCAGTATTCCTTTCTGCAGTATTCCACTTTGCTAAGCCCAACTGTTAAATTTTACAGATGACCTTAACCTCGCACTATTCCATGGCCACTAGATTTCAGTATTGCTACACCTTTGAGTTCCATTTCTCATTCCAAATACATTGACTGAGTGATAAGATCAGCGACAACTTCTCCAGCCATCTAGATTTTCGTTAGGATTGAACCGCATCTTAAACCATGCCAATTAAGACTTTAAATTATACAATGAGGGTCAATGAAAAATCAACGTTGCTAGAAGATTTTAAGTCAAGGACATGGACTTCTTTCCATTCCTTGTGTAAGTGGCCATGTTAATATTCAAACATAAACAAGCATGAATCTTTCTATTGCAACTTTTAAGAAACATTTAGACAGGTACATGGATAGGATAAGTTTTGAGAGATGTGGGCCAAACGCAGGCATGTGGGACTAATGTAGATGGGGCATGTTGGTCGGCGTGGGCAAGTTGGGCCGAAGGGCATGTTTCCATCCTGTATGACTCTATGACTTTGTGACTCTCTATGAATCAAGACACATGAAACTGCAGATACTGGAATCTTGAGTAAAACACAGTGTAACTTAGTGGATCAGGCAGCATCTCTGGAGGACTTTTGTCCCTTGCCTCTATTTGCCCATGATTCTTTTTAGTATCTAGGACCCTTGCCCTTTCAGGGAAAAGCTGGGATGTTATTATATGTCATGTTAATCTACTGTGCTTTTATTCCTTTACATATTTATCTGTTTGTAGCAGTCTCCATCTCATTGAATGGAAGTCATTGTCGGGACCGTTCTTCAGACTGCGCTAATCAAACCCTTCTTGAATAAGAAGTATCCTGACCTGAATCGTAGCCTATGCATGTCCTCCAGAGATGCTGCCTGAAAGATGAATTGTGCACAAAATGTTTAATTCCTTAAAGCCCTGTCCCACAGTACGAGTTCATTCCAAGAACTCTCCCGAGTTTAAAAAAAATCAAACTCGTGGTAAGCATGGAGAATGAACGTAGCGGGTACGTCGGAGCTCGGGGACGTTTCTTAGCGGCTCGTAACGCTAACGGCAGGTACTCGGGAAGAGTCGCTAACGACAGGTAAGCATGGGAAGACTCGTGAAGATTTTTCAACATATTGAAAAATGTCCATGAGAGCCCCGAGTACCAACGAGCGGCCATTACCGTAAATCTCCGAGTTCGAATCAGGGCAAACTCGGGAGAGCTCTTGGAATGAACTCTTACCGTGGGACAGGGCTTTTACTATTAAAACAAAAACCATGCCTTAAATTTTTAAAGGGTGAGGGAGGTGTTTGGGTGGTGCTTTATCCACTGGGGTTTGTATTTGGACTGGAATTCTCAATCCGTTAATTAAATCAAGATCAAGGACACTCCTAAAATTGTTAGAAAGGGTCAGGGCAATCTGAATTTATTTTAATGCTCCCACTTAGGCCTCATGAAGAATCTCCCCATTATAAAACAAGTGGCCAAATGCTCTGGAAATGGCAAAAACATTACAAAAAGCCCAATTCTGGCACGAATGATGACATTAGAGACACAAAGACTGGGTGAATGTGCCATAAAGATTCCTATGGAGATTCTGAGCCTCCCTCTACGACTAGCATTGCAATGTCTGCATGTATATTTAATTGTATATATCTCAGAACCAACCAGTGTGCAGATCATGTTTAAATTTGTACTGAGTACTCTGCCCTGCAAAGATATTAGACATGCATCGAGAGCCAATACTAATAAGAACAAATTCAAAACTATTGCAAGGTAGGAAGAACAACTAAACATGATTTGGACAAGGTTGACTTCATTTAATTAAACATACTGCTGCATACAGATAAAATTGTAACGGAGTAAAAGCACAGTCGATTTATATAGGATATAAACAGGTGTTTCCCTCCAGGGGCAAGGGATCTAGTTGCCAAGAAGAAACATGGGCAAATAGTGCCAAGGACGCTAAAAAAAACTCAAAGAAAAAGCAGACAAAAGAACAAAATTCCATCTGGTCACATCAAGCCAGAGAAAAACAATGAGCAAAAAATGTGATGAGATTGTTACTACAATAATAAAAGGTACACAAAGAGAGCAGGGAAAGGAAACTTTCAAGGGTTGTTAAAATCAATGCAAGAAAATCTTTACAACGGAATTGGGCAAAAGAAGTAGGTCAATAGCAATGTGCCCAGGCATTGGAGTTCTGTCTTTTAATTGAGCTACCACCTCCTGCAACTTTTTTTTTCAGGATTTCAACTCTAATGCCCCTGTCCCACTTAGGAAACCTGAACGGAAACCTTTGGAGACTTTGCGTCCCACCCAAGGCTTCCGTGCGGTTCCCGGAGGTTCCCGGAGGTTTTTGTCAGTCTCCCTACCTGCTTCCACTACCTGCAACCTTCGGCAACCACCTGCAACCTCCGGGAACCGCCGAAAACCTTGGGTGGGGCGCAAAGTCTCCAGAGGTTTCCGTTCAGGTTTCCTAAGTGGGACAGGGGCATTAGAGTCCCAGCAACATTCTTCAAATGTTTTTACATTCTCTTTGTTTAGACCTTAGAATAGGACTCAACACTTTAATCTAGAATAAAACAGAAAATGGTTGAAATACTTGACAGTTTGGGCAGCATATGTAGAGAGAAAAACAGAGTAAGTGTTTCAGATTAATTGCCTGCCATCAGAACCATTTAGTTTCATATTTGCAGGTAGAAAGAAACAGTTACTCCCTTTCATTTTAAAATATGTTTGTGTTCCTACTTTAGCCACGATGACCCCGAATTCCGCATTGCTTACAAATGCTCTTTCCTAAATCAATACATTTGATGATACAATTCAACACGAAACATTACTTGCCAAGAAAATGCCAACATGGATAACTGGAAATATAACATGTTTGCCTGACGGTTGGTACCTTGATTTTACTGATGATGCCAAGTTAAGGTTCAACCAAAACTGTAATATTCAATGGTTCAGTGGTCAGTGACCACCGCTGCCCAAAGTAACTTCTGTCTTATATTTGAACATTTATTTTCTTGATTTATTTCTTTGCGCAAGCAGTAACACAGCCTTGAACTAGCATGAGACCTAAATAAAAGTGGAACTGATGGATGGTGCAAATTCCAATTTGACAGAGTCTTTCCTATTCTACAATGTGAGAGTAGCTGTCAACCCAGGTGCAACAACGGATTTTGATCCTGTGTTTTAATAGCTGTCTACGTTAAATTGGATGTTTATACAATCGCAAATGTCTTATACCGTTGAAGACGCAATTTGAATGCATATGTCTGATATACGTAGAAAGCTGGGGACCAGGTTCCTTGAGAAGTCCAAGGGGTGTAGGAATACACTGAAGAGGGAAATCAGACAAGGCAAAAAGAGGGCAGATAAGGTAAAGCAGAATCCAAAGAGATACTGCAAGTATATTAAGTCAAAAAAATAACAAGGCGGAGACTAAGGCCCCTTAAAGATCAACAAAGTTGTCCATGTGTGGAGGAACAGAAGACGGGTGAGGTGTTAAATAAATATTTCTCGTCTCTAGTTAGTATGATGAAGGACATGGATGCAAGATAACTGGGGCAAGGTAATGGTAATGCCTTGAAGAAAGATCATATTACAGGAGATAAGGTGCTGGAGGTCTTAAAAGGTAAATAGATTCCCAGAACCTAATCAAGTCATAGAGTGATACAGTGTGGAAACAGGCCCTTCAGCCCAACTTGCCCATACTGGCCAACATGTGGTCCATAACCCTCCAAACCTGTCTTATCCATGTACCTGTCTAACTGCTTCTTAAATGTTGCGATAGTCCCCGCCTCAACCACCTCCTCTTGCAGCTTGTTCCATACATCCACCACCCTTTGTGTGAAAAAGGTACCCCTCAGATTCCTATTAAATCTTTTCCCCTTCACCTTAAACCTATGTCCTCTGGTCCTCGATTCACCTAGTCTGAGCAAGAGGCACTGTCCATCTACCCGATCTATTCCTCTCATGATCTTGTACATCTCTTATACTGCTCATCCTCCTGTGCTCCAAGGAATAGAGTCCCAACCTACTCAGCCTCTGCCTATAGCTCAGACCCTCTAGTCCTGGCAACATCCTTGTAAATGTTCTCTGTACCCTTTCCAACATGACAACATCTTTGCTATAACACGGTACTCAGAACTGAACACCATACTCTAAATGTGGCTCACCAACTGATAACTGCAACATGACCTCTCAACTTCCATAATCAATACTCTGACTGATGAATGCCAATGTGCCAAAAGTCTTTTTGAACACCAAATCTACCTGTGACTCCACCTTCAGGGAGCTATGCACCTGCACTGCACCTAAGTGGCCTAGGGCATTTTAGTACTTCGTTGTATTGTTCTTTGCCTTATATGCCATTGCTATCTCATGTCCTCATTTAGCCTTCTTGATTCACCACCCAAAGTTGTGCCTCTATTAAAAAAAATCTACAAGGAAAAGCCAGGGAACTATAGATTAGTGAGACTAACATCAGTAGTGTTTATGTAATAGGAGGAGACTGAGAGACTGGATCTACATGAATTTGGAAAGGCCAAGCCTGATTAGAGATAATCAAGATAATCAGAAGATAATTAGCACCGCTTTGTGTGTGGGACATTGTCTCACCAATGTGATTGAGTTTGTTTGAAGAGGTGACCAAGAAGATTGATGAGGATGGACGCAAAATGTTGCAGTAACTCAGCGGGACAGGCAACATCTTTGGATAGAAGGAATGGGTGACGTTTCGGGTCGAGACCCTTCTTCTGACTCGGGTCTCAACTTAAAATGTCGCCCATCATATCAATAAAGAGCAGCAAGACACCCAAATAAATGTTTAACATGAACATCCACCACAGCGACTCCCACATTCCTCACTGTGATGGAAGGTAAAAACAGTTCAATCTTCTTCCCTGTCTCTTCATGGATAGGATAGATTTAGAGGGATATGTGCCAAATAGGTGGCACTAGTGTAGATGGAACATGTTGCTCGGTGTGGGCATGTTAGGCTGAAGGGCCTGTTTCAATGAGGCCCCCCACATCCTTCTAAATTTCAGTGAGTACAGGCCCAGTGCTGTCAAACGCTCATATGTTAACCCAATCATTCCTGGGACCATTCTCGTACACTTCCTCTGGACTCTCTCCAATGTCAGCACATCCTTCCTCAGATATGGGGCCCAAAACTACTCACAATATTCCATTGTAACTTGAATGTAATGTAAGAATAAGACATTTTCAATTGTTATGAAGTTCCATTTACAAGGCTGCGATAAATCTTGACATCTTGAGTATTCAATTACCAAGGATCACATCATCCACTCAATCCAAGAAAGGTTAAGTTAGATGCATGCCATTTGAAGAACTTTGAAAAATGACGAAAGATGTTCCAGACTTCAGATGTCTGATTCTCTGATGTTCCATCTTAACTGGGATCACACTAATTTACCATTTTATGTTATTATTTAACATTTCCATTTATCAGGTGTGTGTGTGACAAAGTGTGATGGTGTTTTAAAAATTCCATTTGCCATACATTATACTTGATCTTTATACACAACCTCAATTTATCATGGGATTTACAGCTGTATTTAGTTTTAGGGCTTCAGTACAAGCCAACTGATACACAGGCACCTAATAACTGGTTTGTACAGAGTAAAAGGTTCAAATGCCCGCTGGAACTTTATGGCTCACAAACCTCTTCACTCTACACAAAAAAAAGACATTGTATTTGACATAAATCTCTGCTAACTTCAAGACTTACTAGGGGAAAAAAAACCCTCTGTACTTCAATCTTGAAGAAGCTTGGCGAAGATTCAAACATGTTTGGCAAATTCATTTATCAAACACTGGTCAAAAATAACTCTAAGCCCTACGTGTCTGTTGATTTGTTGTTAAATGTGTTCTGAATGAGTAAGTCTGTTACTGAATTAAGGACTTTAGAGAACGTAAAGCCTGTTTTCCTTTGCTATTCATGGTGGTGATAATAAAGTTCCGTTTCTGCTGCTCGCTGCCAAGTCAAACAGTTTTGCTTGCTTCATTTGTTACATCTCATGAAATATCCCAAGAGCACAGAAACGGAATCTCTTTTGTTCATGTTCCATATTGTGATGGTGAAACACTTTTGCTTATCTGCAGCACCAATAACTGTACCAATGACTCATAAAATCGTGGTGGGCATGACATACTGTATCTGTCCCTGAAAGATTGCTGTCTCACTTTCAAGTGAATTATTTCTGATCCAGTGCACACATCTTCATTATTTTCACTGGAACAACCAGCAAGGTTTAGAATAACACAATCGTCTTATCTCTGGGGATCTGTGATATTTACAAAGCTTAGTTGAAGTTCATAGGCTGAGTTAGTTGCAGCTATTTTAAGGAAGGCCTGTATACTGGTAGCTTGGATTTGCAAATCTCCAAGAGTTGGGGGGAAGAAAAGGGGGAAGCTAGCACGGCAGGTCTCCTGGCTGAACGTGGTGTGTCTGTGTATCACACTGCATGGACAACACTGTTTGGCTAAAGTGTTTGGCTACTTGCTTTGATCCTGGATAAGATGGCTGTTGTCCACATAAGGTTTTGAATCAAGATCCAACTCCTTAGTGGATGGCTAAACTCTCATAGCCGTATCCGCAAAGAGGTTAATTTCCAAAAAATATATTTTGATGTGTGTGTAAATAAAGTATTTTACCAAATTGGCATTGTGTGTTAGCTTTCTATTTTTCTATGCTGGCCTGCCAAAAAGATACAAGAAAGTGGCACGGTGGCGCAACGGTAAAGTTGCTTACTTATGGGCCTGTCCCATTTAGGCAATTTTTTTGGCGACTGCCGGCAACTGTCATAGTCGTAGCAGGTCGCCGAGAAAACGGCGACTGGACCCCCCCCCTACGACAATGTCTACGACAATGTCTACAACAACCTACCACCTAGTCGCCGGCAAGCTACGGCAAGCTTCCGACAACCGTTGACCCATTAGGACGTCCACCTACGACCACACCTACGGCAACCTACGTCCACCCGCGACAAGCTACGACAAGGTGCGACTCTGTCAGCGACAACTGAAGACAACTAAAGACATGTCAGTCGGCGGTACCTGTCGCAGGTTGACGTAGGTTGACGTAGGTAGTCGCCAATGGAATTGAACGAAGTCAGCACCGGCGACAACCTACGTCATCCTGGCGACAACCTATGACAAGCCAACGGTCGCCGAAAAGTTTTGAAAATTTCAAAATCCAGAGGCGACCAAAAATATGCTACGATTCTTTGGGCGACTGTGGAGACTACTCACGACACCCCTGACAACCATGTGGTGACAGCCTAGTCGCCTGTACTCACCTAAAAAATCACCTAAGTGGGACAGGGGCATTACAGTGCCACAGAGCCAAGTTTGATCCTGATTATAGGGGTTGTCTGTATGGAGTTTGTACGTTCTCCCCATGACCTTCGTGCGTTTTCCCTGGGTGCTACGGTTTCCTCCCACACTCCTGAATCATACAGGTTTGTAGGCTAATTGGCTTGGTAAAATTGTAAATTGTTCCCAGTGTGTGTAGGATGGTGTTAGTGTGCACCGTTCACTAGTTGGCGCAGATTCGGTGGGCTGAACGGCCTGTTTCCACGCTGTCTCTCTAAACTAAACTAAAAGTCTTGCATATGTGCTCGCAGCAAAGGAAGCAAAATCAGAAAACTGGCTCTTCTAAACCTGTCTAGTTCAGCGGAGGAGATATATATTTTTAACTTTACATGAAGCGAGGTATCTGTTTAATTAGGGATTCTTCCAGTATCCTCCTCCCAGTGACCTGCTTCTTCCATAACAAAAATGCAAACATGGCTTGCAGTGCTGTTGGCTTAGACTGATTAAATAAATCGACTCTCACATCATAGCGAGGTCAAACAAATTCAAAATAGGAAGCAGCGGAAGATACAGAAAAGGGAGGGAACGGAATGAGCGCTGAAATTACTTTGTAAAGAAGTGTAACCTGATATGTCCATAAATACCCCCAGATCTGGATCAAAGTCATGACCAAAGTAAAACAAAATGGACAGGCAACATAATTTTTACAAATCATTCCAATACTTAGTGTTTTGATTTAGATTAAGTTGTGGGCTGTGGTAAAGCTGTCAGAGATTGGTCAGTTTGTAGATGTCGTCTACAGAAATCATAATCCAAGCATAACATAACATTTCCTGGAAAATGAATGTATCAGGATTGAGCTCGCCAATAGACACAACTATGGTATTTGAACAACCAGTTTAAAAAAAAGTGCTGGGAGTTTAATGCACCCAGGACTTCTTGTGCCTCTTGTAGTAGCCATTTAGCTAAATAATCTGCCATTACACCTCTTCAGGTACAAGAATGAACAAAGTTGATCTGTAACTTCAAGATAAAACTGATACAAGATCCTGTCCAAAGCCAGACTGAGGGACACGGAACAGGTAAATAGATTTATGTTTAAACATTCTGGGATATTCTGATGTGGTACAACACAAGAAGACATTCAGCCTATTGAATTCTGTTGATTCATTCAAAAACACAATTTAATTTGTATTAGACCCTTCAAAAGATTAATATAATTTATCTGGAACATATAAATAATTGAAAAGTGGAAACAATAAGTGATGAAAATATAATGTAGGATCTACAGCATCTGGAAAAAGGAAAGGTAGGTTGATGTGCAGGAAGGATCTGTAGATGCTGGTTTAGCCTAAAGATAGACATAAAATACTTGAGTAACTGTCAGATTAGGTCCATTTATCAGTGCAAACTGTGGCCATTAAACCTAGGAGCAGAGAACAGCAAATCCCCTCACAATGAAACATTGAATCTTTTACATGCAGCAGCATAAAGAGCATGTAGATAATATGTATAACAAAAAATCCAAATAAATTGAATTGGGGTGGTGGAGGCAGATATGATAGTGGGATATAAGAGACTTTTGGATAGGTGCATAGATACGCAGGGAATGAAAGGATGTGGATTATGCGCAGGCAGTAAAGAGATGGTCTTGGCAACGTTCAGCATAGACATTGTGGGCCGAATGGCCTGCTACTGTGCTGTAATGTTCTATGTTGTAAATTAATAACGCCAATACTAGTGCAAAGAAAAACAGAAGTCATGTTTGCAATCAAAGGCAATCATAGCCGAGTTTGGTGTTGCATAGCGTTCAAGAGCCTGATGGTTGTTGGGTGCAAGCTGTTCTTGAACCTGCTAGTCATGGTTTTCAGATGAAACCCTCTTCCTGATGGTAGGAGCAAAATGAGAGCATGGTCAAGGAGGTGTGGGACTTTGATGATACTGGCTGCTCTTTACTGGGTGGTATACTCATCTCCATTAATGAGGGAGGGAGAGATGGGAGGGAGAGATAGATCAGCCATGATTGAATGGCGGAATAGACTCGATGGGCCGAATGGCCTAATTCTACTCCTATCATTTATGAACTTATTGGGAGCATGGTGGTGCAGCAAATTCACCACCCTCCGGCTAAAGAAATTCCTCCTCATCTCTATTCTGATGGTACGTCCTTTTATTCTGAGGCAGTGCCCTCTGTTTCCAGACTCTCCCATTACTGGAAACATCCTTTCCACATCCACTCTGTCTAGGCCTTTCATTATACGATATGTTTCCCTCTTCGCCCCTCTCCCATCAGGTAAGAGGTATAGAAGTGTGAAAAAGGACACCTTCAGATTCAGGGACAGTTTGTTCCCGGCTGTTATCAGGCAACTAACAACTAGACAACTAGAGAGCAGTCCAGAGCTACAATTAACCTCATTGGAGACCTTCGGACTATCTTTAATTGAACTGTACTGGACCTTATCTTGCATTAAACGTTATTCACATTATTCCCATTATCATATATATGTACACTGAGGATGGCTCGATTGTAAACATGTATAGTCTTTCCGCTGTCTGGTTAGCACGCAACAAAAGCTTTTCATTGTACCTCGGTACACGTGACAATAAACTAAACTCAACTCAAATAAACTCGATGAGAGTGTAAGAAGGAACTGATGATGCTGGTTTACACCTACTATAGATCCAAGAATTCTGGAGTAACTCAGTGGGTTAGGCAGCATCTCTGCGAAAAAGATACCTTTTCTCCAGAGATGCTGCCTGACCCGCTGAGTTATTCCAATATTTTGTGTCTAAACTCAATGAGATCTACCCTCTTCTTTCTAAACTCCAGCAAGTACATGCCCAGAGCCCGCAAATGTTCCTCATATGTTAACCCAATCATCCTTGGCATCACTTTCATAAAATTCCTCTGGACCTTTGTATGAAGCACAAGGTTTCCAGTGTATGCTCAATTTAAAAACAAAAGTGGCAAATGAGAAGATGTCTCTCACTGTTTTGAAAACTCTAACATTTAAGTTGACCTGACTGTGAAAAATGATCTTTTTGGGAAATGAAAGCGAACATCTGCTCTCTACAACTGCAAGCATATTGTTTATGCTTTTCGGTACAGACACTCCACAGAATCTGTACACTCTGAACTTGGGTCAGAATGCACGGGCTGTGTTTCCAACTGAGATCTTAAACCAGTGTGCCAAACAGGAAGCTGATCCATGTGATAATCTCCTGATGAACAATTTATTGGAGAATTATGGATGACCATGAAATAATAATGGAATCTGGGGGGAAAAGTACTTATGCTTCCAAGATATAGGGCGATGTCAGTACAACAGTGGAAATAATAAAAATCACCCACACTATTTGAACAGATGAACAGTAAAATATGATACAGATGCCTGTGAGGGAGTTGTTCAGTTCCTCAATGTCAAGCTATTTTTAAATAGGTAAAGTATTTCCTCTTCTTCCCCCACAAGGTGTCAGACAATATTTTGTTTAGTCTGACTTTGAATATATTTTTGAGCTTTGCTCGGTGCCCAGAAAATCTTGAACATGAAATATTATTGCAATGGTTTTAATAGATGTTTTTAACTAGGGAGGATGGACTTTTAAAATGACTGGGAGAGGATCCCAGAAGGCTGGCGAGCTCATCAGATTCCAGTCCCTCTGTTATCCGTTTTCCATGTTTTACTATATTTGTTGAGTTTCTATTTCTGTTGCTTCATAGCGATTATAAAAACGTATTCAACCACGGTTGTTGATACCGTGGCCGCTGTTTTTGCACAACTTGGCTTTGCCCTGCAAGTCAAGTTTCCTTGCTTATTTTGGAATCGGATGCTTGACCCATCTTTACGTACAGGTTTGCAGGTTAATTGGCTTGGTATAAGTGTAAATTGTCCCCAGTGTGTGTAGGATAGTGTTAATGTGCGGGGATCGCTGGTTGGTGCGGATGGTGGGCTGAAGGGCCTGTTTCCGCGCTGTATCTCTAAACAAAAGCTTTTCACTGTACCTCGGTACACGTGACAATAAACTAAACTAAACTAAACTAGTGTTAACCATGGTACAAATGCGTGAACATGTATTGGATACCAAATTAGAAGTCAGTCGAGACACCTGGAGATTAAACATGCATCCAAATTTTGCCACCAGAATTAAGCCTCTCCCTTGGCAGGTTGGTAAAGCAGGCGATTTGTTAAAAAGGGATAGGCTTGCTCGGGGATCATCACTGTGACTTGGAAGTGGAACAATAGCCGTGTGAAATAAACACATTAGTTACTTCACCAATAAATTGTTAGATTTATACATGTGGTTCCTGAATTCCACTTCAGAATAGACAAACCCTGTGAAACTATTTGGACTAGTGAGATAAATAACATTTTAAACACACTAGCGGATAAAAAAAAAACCTTTTGCATAAATAATCAAGTAATTATATGGGTGAAAAATGAACGTGCATGGACTTTGTATTTAATAGTTCGGCAGCTGTGTAAAGTTGGAATGAACAAACCTTAAATCAAGCTGAGCCTAAGTAAATGGTGTTTCGATGGTTAGGGAGAGAGAGGGGGAGAGAACGGGGCAGGGGGGGAGGTGCAAGATAGGGTTTAAGAGTAATCTATAAACAGTTTACTGAGTACTATGTTTATTTCCACAGCCCCTGCAACGATTGATACACTTTTGCAAGAAATGCTCCCTCTGCCAGCAGTCACCAGGTGGCAAGTAATCTTTTTGGTTTAATTTAGTTTAGAGATACAGCACAGAAACAGGCCCTTCGGCCCACCAAGTCCGCACCGACCAGCGATCCCCACACATTAACATTATCCTACACACTAGGGATACTGGATAGGAAAGGTTTACAGGAATATGGGCCAAATGTGGGAAAATGGGACTAGCTTCGATGGGGGATCTTGGTCAGCATGGTTGAACTGAGCTGAAGGGCCTGTTTCTGTGCTGCATGACTCTGACATTATGAGTACAAGTATAGACAACGTGATGTGCACCAAACAAAATAGAAGGAAAATCAGAAAGAGATGAAAAGCACAAGAATGAACGTCAGGCATTAACGCGAGTAAATAGAGGCTGCCAGAATATTTAATTTTATATTTTCTGATAACATAGGAGGCCATTCAGCCTACCAAACCTATGCTGGTTTTCAGAACAATTCTATCAACCACATGCCCCCACTTACTTATGTTATTTCACTGTTAAGCATATTAGCTCCATCATTATGGCCACCATTCCCTTTGTCATGAATCTGTACACTGTGGATGGGTCGATTGTATTCACGTATTGTCTTTCCACAGACTGGTTAGCACACAACAAAAGTCAAGTCAAGTCAAGTCAAGTCAAGTTTATTCGTCACATACACATACGAGATGTGCAGTGAAATGAAAAGTGGCAATGCTCACGGACTTTGTGCAAAAAGACAAACAAACAAACAACCAAACAAACTATAAACACAATCATAAACACACACATATTCTTTTACATATTAAATATTGGAAGGAAAAACGTTCAGTAAAGTTAGTCCCTGGTGAGTAAGGAGTTTACAGTCCGAATGGCCTCTGGGAAAAACTCCTTCTCAACCTCTCCGTTCTCACAGCATGGCAACGGAGGCGTTTGCCTGACCATAGCAGCTGGAACAGTCCGTTGCATGGGTGGAAGGGGTCTCCCATGATTGTATTGCCTCTGGAGTTGCACCTCCTGCTGTATAGTTCCTGCAGGGGGGCGAGTGAAGTTCCCATAGTGCGTTCGGCTCTGCAGAGCCTTCTTGTCCTGGGCAGAGCAATTCCCAAACCAGATGGTAATATTTCCGGACAAGATGCTTTCCACAGCCGCTGAGTAGAAGCACTTGAGGATCCTCGGCGACACTCTGAATTTCCTCAATTGCCTGAGGTGGTAAAGGCGCTGCCTTGCCTTACTCACGAGTGCTGAGGCGTGTGATGTCCATGTCATATCCTCAGAGATGTGGACTCCCAGATATTTAAAACAGCTCACCCTATCCACAGTATCCCCATTTATCCTCAATGGAGTGTACGTCCTCGGATGATGTGCCCTCCTATCAGCTCCTTAGTTTTTTTCATGTTCAAGAGGAGGCTGTTGTCCTGGCACCAGAGTGCTAGATCAGCCACCTCCTCCCGGTAGGCCTTCTCATCGTTATCGGAGATCAGGCCCACCACCACAGTGTCATCAGCAAACTTAATTATTGAGTTGGAGCTGAACCTAGCCACACAGTCATGTGTGTACAGGGAGTACAATAGGGGGCTGAGGCCGCAACCCTGGGGTGATCCTGTGCTCAGGGTGAGGGACTTTGATGTATTCCCTCCCATCTTGTCTACCTGGGGCCTGGCGGTGAGAAAGTCCAGGGCCCAGGCACAAAAGCTTGTCACTGTACCTTGGTTCACATGACAATACATTAAACTAAACTAAATAAACCATTGTTATGTTATCCATACATCAGACAATTAAACACTCTTGTCTCTTGAGTTTATTGACTCTTGTGAATGAAATAACTTTGATTAATTGATTGATTGTTACTTTATTGTCGTGTGTACTTGGTACAGTGAGATTGTTTGTTTGCATGCAGTACAAGTATGCAAGAAATGACTAAGTTACAGAAATATTCAATAATGTCCCTCTTACTTCAAGTTCAAGTTCAAGTGAGTTTATTGTCATGTGTCCCTGTATAGGACAATGAAATTCTTGCTTTGCTTAAGCACACAGAAAATAGTAGGCATTTACTACAAAACAGATAAATGTGTCCATATACCATGATATAAATATATACACACATGAATAAATAAACTGGTAAAGTGCAAATAACAGAAAATGGTTATTAATAATCAGAGTTTTGTCCGAGCCAGGTTTAATAGCCTGATGGCTGTGGGGAAGTAGCTATTCCTGAACCTGGTTGTTGCAGTCTTCAGGCTCCTGTACCTTCTACCTGGAGGTGGCAGGGAGATGAGTGTGTTGCCAGGATGGTGTGGGTCTTTGATGATACTGCCAGCCTTTCTGAGGCAGCGACTGCGATAAATCCCCTTGATGGAAGGAAGGTCAGAGCCGATGATGGACTGGGCAGTGTTTACTACTTTTTGTAGTCTTTTCCTCTCCAGGGCCCTCAAATTGCCGAACCAAGCCATGATGCAACCGGTCAGTATGCTCTCGACTGTGCACCTGTAGAAGTTAGAGAGAGTCCTCCTTGACAATCCGACTCTCCGTAATCTTCTCAGGAAGTAGAGGCGCTGATGAGCTTTTTTGATAATTGCGTTAGTGTTCTTGGACCAGGAAAGAACTTCAGAGATGTGCACGCCCAGGAATTTGAAGTTCTTGACCTTTTCACCATTGATATAAATGGGGCTGTGGGTCCCCCTCCTACTCCTTCCAAAGTCCACAATCAGTTCCTTGGTTTTGCTGGTGTTGAGGGCCAGGTTATTGCGCTGGCACCATATGGACAGTTGCTCGATCTCTCTTCTATATTCTGACTCATCCCCATCAGTGATACGCCCCACAATAGTGGTGTCGTCAGCGAACTTGATGATGGAGTTCGCACTGTGCTTCGCTACGCAGTCATGGGTATAGAAACATAGAAACATAGAAATTAGGTGCAGGAGTAGGCCATTCGGCCCTTCGAGCCTGCACCGCCATTCAATATGATCATGGCTGATCATCCAACTCAGTATCCCGTACCTGCCTTCTCTCCATACCCTCTGATCCCCTTAGCCACAAGGGCCACATCTAACTCCCTCTTAAATATAGCCAATGAACTGGCCTCAACTACCCTCTGTGGCAGAGAGTTCCAGAGAAAAAAGTTTTTCTCATCTCGGTTTTAAAGGATTTCCCCCTTATCCTTAAGCTGTGACCCCTTGTCCTGGACTTCCCCAACATCGGGAACAATTTTCCTGCATCTAGCCTGTCCAACCCCTTAAGAATTTTGTAAGTTTCTATAAGATCCCCTCTCAATCTCCTAAATTCTAGAGAGTATAAACCAAGTCTATCCAGTCTTTCTTCATAAGACAGTCCTGACATCCCAGGAATCAGTCTGGTGAACCTTCTCTGCACTCCCTCTATGGCAATAATGTCCTTCCTCAGATTTGGAGACCAAAACTGTACGCAATACTCCAGGTGTGGTCTCACCAAGACCCTGTACAACTGCAGTAGAACCTCCCTGCTCCCATACTCAAATCCTTTTGCTATGAAAGCTAACATACCATTCGCTTTCTTCACTGCCTGCTGCACCTGCATGCGTACTTTCAATGACTGGTGTACCATGACACCCAGGTCTCGCTGCATATCCCCTTTTCCTAATCGGCCACCATTTAGATAATAGTCTGCTTTCCTGTTTTTGCCTCCAAAATGGATAACCTCACATTTATCCACATTATACTGCATCTGCCAAACATTTGCCCACTCACCCAGCCTATCCAAGTCACCTTGTAGTCTCCTAGCATCCTCCTCACAGCTAACACTGCCTCCCAGCTAAGTGTCATCCGCAAACTTGGAGATATTGCCTTCAATTCCCTCATCCAGATCATTAATATATATTGTAAATAGTTGGGGTCCCAGCACTGAGCCTTGCGGTACCCCACTAGTCACTGCCCGCCATTGTGAAAAGGACCCGTTAATCCTATTCTTTGCTTCCTGTTTGCCAGTCAGTTCTCTATCCACATCAATACTGAACCCCCAATGCCGTGTGCTTTAAGTTTGTATACTAATCTCTTATGTGGGACCTTGTCGAAAAGCCTTCTGGAAGTCCAGATACACCACATCCACTGGTTCTCCCCTATCCACGCTACTAGTTACATCCTCGAAACATTCTATAAGATTCGTCAGACATGATTTACCTTTCGTAAATACATGCTGACTCTGTCCAATGATTTCACCACTTTCCAAATGTGCTGCTATCCCATCTTTAATAACTGACTCTAGCAGTTTCCCCACTACCGATGTTGGACTAACTGGTCTGTAATTCCCCGTTTTCTCTCTCCCTCCCTTCTTAAAAAGTGGGGTTAAGTTTGCTACCCGCCAATCCTCAGGAACTACTCCAGAATCTAAAGAGTTTTGAAAGATTATTACTAATGCATCCACTATTTCTGGAGTTACTTCCTTAAGTACTCTGGGATGCAGCCTATCTGGCCGTGGGAATTTATCGGCCTTTAATCCATTCAATTTACCCAACACCACTTCCAGACTAACCTGGATTTCACTCAATTCCTCCAACTCCTTTGACCCGCGGTCCCCTGCTATTTCCGGCAGATTATTTATGTCTTCCTTAGTGAAGACGGAACCAAAGTAGTTATTCAATTGGTCCGCCATATCCTTGTTCCCCATAATCAACTCACCTGTTTCTGACTGCAAGGGACCTACATTTGTTTTAACTAATCTCTTTCTTTTCACATATCTATAAAATCTTTTGCAGGCAGTTTTTATGTTCCCTGACAGTTTTCTTTCATAATCTATTTTGCCTTTCCTAATTAAGCCCTTTGTCCTCCTCTGCTGGTCTCTGAATTTCTCCCAGTCCTCTGGTATGCTGCTTTTTCTGGCTAATTTGTACGCATCATCCTTCGCTTTGATACTATCCCTGATTTCCCTTGTTATCCATGGATGCACTACCTTCCCTGATTTATTCTTTTGCCAAACTGGGATGAACAATTTTTGTAGTTCATCCATGCAGTCTTTAAATGTCTTCCATTGCATATCCACCGTCAACCCTTTTAGAATTAATTGCCAGTCAATCTTGGCCAATTCACGTCTCATACCCTCAAAGTTACCTTTCTTTAAGTTCAGAACCATTGTTTCTGAATTAACAATGTCACTCTCCATCCTAATGAAGAACTCAACCATATTATGGTCACTCTTGCCCAAGGGGGCACGTACAACAAGACTGCTAACTAACCCTTCCTCATTACTCAATACCCAGTCTAAAATAGTCTGCTCTCTCGTTGGTTCCTCTACATTTTGATTTAGATAACTATCCCGCATACATTCCAAGAAATCCTCTTCCTCAGCACCCCTGCCAATTTGATTCACCCAATCTATATGTAGATTGAAGTCACCCATTATAACTGTTTTGCCTTTGTCGCACGCATTTCTAATTTCCTGTTTGATACCATCTCCAACTTCACTACTACTGTTAGGTGGCCTGTACACAACACCCACCAGCGTTTTCTGCCCCTTAGTATTTCGCAGCTCTACCCATACCGATTCCACATCCTCCAAACTAATGTCCTTCCTTTCCATTGCGTTAATCTCCTCTCTAGCCAGCAACACTACCCCACCTCCTTTTCCTTTCTCTCTATCCCTCCTGAATATTGAATATCCCTGGATGTTCAGCTCCCAGCCTTGGTCACCCTGGAGCCATGTCTCCGTGATCCCAACTATATCATAATCATTAATGGCTATCTGCACGTTCAACTCATCCACCTTATTACGAATACTCCTTGCATTGAGACACAAAGCCTTCAGGCTTGTTTTTACAACGCTCTTACCCCTTATACAATTATGTTGAAAAGTGGCCCTTTTTGATTTTTGCCCTGGTTTTGTCTGCCTGCCACTTTTACTTTTCACCTTGCTACCTATTGCTTCTACCCTCATTTTACACCCCCTTGCCTCTCTGCTCTTGTACCCATCCCCCTGCCACATTAGTTTAAATCCTCCCCGACAGCATTAGCAAACACTCCCCCAAGGACATTGGTTCCATTTCAGCCCAGGTGCAGACCGTCCTGTTTGTACTGGTCCCACCTCCCCCAGAACTGGTTCCAATGCCCTAGAAATTTGAATCCCTCCCCCTAACTTAACGTATAGAGTGAGTACAGCAGGGGGCTGAGCACGCAGCCTTGAGGTGCTCCCGTGCTGATTGTTATCGAGGCTGACACATTTCCACCAATACGAACAGACTGTGGTCTGTAGGTGAGGAAGTCGAGGATCCAATTGCAGAGGGATGCGCAGAGACCCAGTTCTGCGAGTTTGGTAACCAGCTTGGAGGGGATGATTGTGTTAAATGCCGAGCTGTAATCAATGAATAACAGCCTGACATATGAGTTTTTGTTGTCCAAGTGGTCCAGTGCGGAGTGGAGGGCCTGCGAGATCGCATCCACCGTTGATCTGTTGTGGCGGTAAGCGAACTGTAGTGGGTCCCTCCCGCGTGGGTTTTCCCTCACGCCTGCGTTTTCTCCGAGATCTTGGGTTCCCACATTCCAAAGACGCACGTACAGGTTTGTAGGTTCATTGGCTTGGTATAAGTGTAAATTGTCCTTGGTAAGATAATGTTAGTGTGTGGGGATCGCTGGTCGGTGCAGACTAGGTGGGCTGAAGGGCCTGTTTCCGCGATGTATCTCTAAACTAAAGAAAGTCTAGTAAAGTTTGATTAATGATAGTGCGAGGGTCTCCAATGAGGTAGATAGTACCTCAGGACCGCTCTCTAGTTGTTGATAGATTGGTTCAGTTACCTGATAACAGCTGGGAAGAAACTATCCCTGAATCTGGAGGTGTGTGTTTTCACGCTTCTATACCTTATGCCCAATGGGAGCGGGAAGAACAGGGAGTGGCCAGGGTGCGACTCGTCCTTGATTATGCTGCTGGCCTTGCCGAGGCAGCATAGGTATAAATGGATTAAATGGAAGGGAGGTTGGTTTGTGTAATGGTCTGTGCTGCTTCCACAATTCTTAGCAATGTTACAAAATTTTGAGATTTTAAAAATCAAGTCTGCAATTTATCCCATCAGATAAAGCATAAAAATAAGTTTAATTTGACACCTAATTCACTTTCATATCTCAAGTATTTAAAAAGTTATAGCCATTTTCATACTGGGAAATGAGCATCTTGTTCCCTATTGATTTTCTATGGACATAACAAAAAAGCTGTGATCGTGAACAGTCAAAAGCCCATAACTTTTAAAAAAATTAAGAGAACTGAATGAAATTTTCAGTTATCATAGATTGAAGCATTCTGAAACAAATATAAAATAATCTTACTTGGATGACCTGAAATTAAAGCATATAATTAGTTAGTTACCTAATTGTAGCTAATTTCAGATTTCAATTACTAGATCTAAACATCTATCCATTTCTTAATAAATGATTAACATTTTTAAATAGCCTAAATGTCCAAATAATATTCACAAATAATTCACAATAAAACATGATTTTTAAATCTCATTTACATTAATTTATAGGCCAAATGGAAGGAATTTAGTGTTCAATTGCTGTAAATAAATGCCCATTTAAATCAGCTTTCCAGTGGGTCCCTGTGGAACGCGCTGGTTTAGAACGTTCACATTGCGGTAGATTTGTGCCTCAAATGCCGAGAAAAATACTGCGGGATATAATGGGCCCAAAATGAGCTACTCGCAATATTAAACTTTGTATAAAGGGATCTTTAGAAGTCCTTTTTAATGTAAAAATATACAACTTACCTTCTGTGGTTTGCTTTATGAGACCCTGCGGTTGCTGGTGGTCGCGGGTTTAGAGATTGATTGAACTATTATACGAGGCCTTTAAAACTAATAATAGCTTTTGCGACGGGGTCTTTCAGCGATTTTTCGTTAATAATTAACTAGGCTGAACATCTTCGATTTGAACAGCCTAGAGAAAATCGCGTTTTAAACCCGCCCCCTCTAAACGGCGCCAAAATCGCGCACACCCGCAGCGGCAGATTTTCGGCGACGCTTCAGGTAGGCTTTGCAACATACCTACAATTCTGTGCAATTTCTTGTGGTCTTGGATGGAGCTGTTCCCAAACCAAGCTGTGATGCATCCTAAAAAAATTATTTCTACAACACATCTGTAGAAGTTGGTGAGAGTTGTTGGGGACATGCTGGAGTTCCTATGCCTGCTGAGAAAATTGAGATGTTGTTGTGCTTTCTTGGTCATTGCTTTGATATAGGTGGTCCAGGACAAATTGCTGGTGATTTTTACTCCGAGGAATTTGAAGCTTTCAACCATCTCTACTTTGATGCCGTCAATGCATATTATGTTTACCGCTTCGCTTCCTGAACCCAATCACTATCTCCATTGTCTTGCTGACATTATGAGAAAGGTCGGTGTCTTGACACAAAGACACGAGGTTCTCAATCTCCTTCCTGTACTCTGTCTCATAATTATTTGATATCCGGCCCAAATTGGTGGTGTCGCCTGCGAATTTGTAAATTTAATTGGATTTGCACATGGCTGCGCAGTTGTAGCTGTACATGGCTTCTCAACTTGCCTAGGTGAAAGCAGACAAGTGGGAGCTTGAAAA
Source organism: Amblyraja radiata (assembly GCF_010909765.2). Lineage (NCBI taxonomy): Eukaryota > Metazoa > Chordata > Chondrichthyes > Rajiformes > Rajidae > Amblyraja > Amblyraja radiata. The sequence goes on along the minus strand of NC_045960.1, from coordinate 30,727,828 downwards.
TTCCCAATATCAAGGTCATGATGGCAATATTTAAAGATCTAAAATAAAAAATCTACTCATTGTACACAACAATCAAAATGCAGTTAACACATTCTTAATCAATAGCCAGTTTATTTAAATGGAACAAGTGAATCATCTGTTCACAGTATAAATCAGTTCAACATGCACTTCTTTATACTCCATACCTGAGCTAATAAAAATGCCATTCGATTTATCTCCATAAATTAGCTTGTTAAAACAATGACTCATATTTCCTAATGCAAATTATGGTACAACTCCAAGGTCCCCAGTTTATATGCATGACTGTTAAAAATATTGTCTTTGCACTGGTTTAAAAGGTGAACCAATTTTTCCAATAAGATAATACCTTGCTGAAAAAACACAAATTAAATCTCTTTGAAATCAAACCTAAACAAAGAGTAAAACTCAAGAATGTCAGAAACAGTAAATCAGGTAGCATCTGTGGAAAGAGAACCAAAGTCAGCATTTCAGGTCTTCTTCCACACTTACTGCCTCTCCTGCTGAATGTTACCAGCATTTTTTTTAATTACAGATTCCCAGCATCTATATCTTATTCATGTTCAAAGTGTGAAACTAGCCCAAAGTAGTAGCTTTCTAATAATGCGTTTATGCGAAGTAAAATTAGTTGATAGCAGAAATTGCAAAGTCAATAAATCAAGCTAGTAGCAGAGATTTGCCACTACATATTCTTGTGCATCTTGAGGAGCATTTGTTGGTGATAGAAACATTTCATGAGCCTATGTTTTATCTCCTCATTTATTGCTTTGAGAAAGTTATATAATTAACACTGGCAATTTTAGGACAACATTTATTTGAATGCGTTAAAGACAGTAGTGACAAGTGCTAAATTGTCAGAGGTGACACCTTTCATATCAGATCTTAAACAAAGGTTCAATTCAGGATAGGATAGGATAGGATAGCCTTTTATTGTCATCCAGACCGAAGTCTGAACGAAATTTAAGCAGTCATACATACAATACAATACAATAAAAAAACAACAATAAACACATATTAACATCCACCACAGTGAGTCCACCCAACATCTCCTCACTGTGATGGAGGCAAAAGTCTTAGGGCTGCAGTCTCTTCCCTCCTCTTCTCCTTCTGCGCTGAGGCGATACCTCTCATGTGAATGTAAAGGATGACACAGCCTTAGCTGAAGAGAAAACGGAACTCCTCATTTTCTTACCCAATATTAATCCTTCAGTCAGCATCTCAAAGATATAATCCAGTCACCATTAGATTGCTGTTTGTAGGTTCTCGCTGGTCACCGCGGACTCGGTGAAACAAAGTGCCTGTTTCCGCGCTGTATCTCTAAACACTAAACTCTAAGTTATGATGATAATATAAAGTGCTAAAAGTTGATTAAGTGAGTGAGTAGAAAGAAGTGGTGAATGTCTTATTCTCCTGTACAAGGTCGAAGTGGATGTTGCGCACAGGCCACTGGACTGGGTCTTAAACCCACAAATCTCTGGGTCAGATGTGAGATTGACATCAAAGTTATCAATCCAATTAGTTCCTAACATCAAAAGCCTTTTGTGGAAGAAAATTCAATTCTTGACATGGCAAAAGTCCTTCCTGCTTTCAGAACTAAATGGCTAAGTTCTAAAAATATTTCCCCATGTCTCATACCTACTGTCTACCTCATTGGTGACCCTCGGACTATCTTTGATTGGACTTTACTGGCATTACCTTTCACCAAACTATTCATTTGTCATTTATCTGTGCACCGTAAACAGCCCGATTGTAATCATGTATTGTCTTTCTGCTGACTGGTTAGCATGCAACAAAAGCAACTAAGCTTTTCACTGTACCTCGGTATACGTGACAATAAACTAAACTACTATTAAGAAATATATAACTATCCTATGAATCCTTTTCAAATCACCCCTCAATCGTGCTGACTTAAGGTAACTTTAGTCAAATTTAAGCGACCTGTTTTTCATAACCGAACCCTTTGAAACCATGTGTCATTCCATCCAAATTGGCAGCAATTTCTCCAAGGCTGGTATATCCCTTTGCTGTGCAATGTCTTAAACTGAACACTGACCAGATGCAGTTTGTACCAGGCTTTACACAATAGAACTATATCGTTACAAAATGGGTTTGGGCTGATGCCAACATAAAATTGGTATTTTGTAAGTCGGTATGAATTACTTGAGTTGCATTCAGTCATTCCATTTGAAAACACACACGGGTTAATTTCACCTTCACACCCTTAACACAGCTAACATTAATTTAATCAATATCAAGGTGTAAGTCAGGTAGGTTTTTACTCATTAGAGAGCAACATGAGCCAGTGGTATAACTTATTTCTGTCAGTCGCCAGTGATGATTACTAGTTGTAGACAAGTACTTGCAGCGTAACAATGCTTTTGAAATAATTTTAAAGCATAAATGATGTCAGCAAAATATTTCCACTATTCTTATGTTTGGTAATATTAAAAACATTTAGTTTGTTTTTCGTTCAGACTATCTATGTACTTAAAAGTCTGATCTTGGATGTGTATTTATTTGTGTGTTTGTGTGTAATCACGTCTTCTCGAAAAAACGACTCGCTAACGGTAACATTTTCACATATTCCGGCAGGGAATGTCATGCTTTATTTCTCGAGTTATTACTGAAAATGTTCAAAAATCTGACAAAAGTTTGAATTTAAAAACGACTGCCTTTCACTGATGACATCACAATGGGTCTGCGTGCCCTTCTTCCTTGCGCTGTGAGTGACGTCGCCCCCCCGACCTCTCCCTCCTCCCCCCGTTATTCAAGACTCTGCAGAAAGAACGAGCAAGTCGGACCCGCCGCGCTCGCCGCCCGCCCCGCTCGTCGAGTCCACATCCCCCCCTCTCTGCCCTCGTTGAGGGGGTAGGACCAAGCTGTCGGTTCCTTGGGTCGGCTACTCGGGTCGGGTCAGGTCCTCGGGTTGAGTCCTCGGGTCGGGCCCTCTCTCTCTGCCCTCCCTCTCTCTGCCCTCCCTCTCTCTGTCCTCCCCCTCTCTGCCCTCCCCCTCTCTGCCCTCCCCCTCTCTGCCCTCCATCTCTCTGCCCTCCCTCTATCTCCCCGCCCTCTCTCTGCCCTCTCTCTCTCTCTCTGCCTGCCCTCTCTCTGCCCTCTCTCTCTCTCTGCCCCTCTCTCTGCCCTCTTTCTCTCTCTGCCCCCCTCCCTCTCTCTCTCTCTGCCCTCACTCGCTCTCTGCCCCCTCCCACTGTCTGCCATCTCTCTCTCTGCCTTCCCTCTCTCTGCCCTCTCTCTCTGCCCTCTCTCCCTCTCTCTGCCCTCTCTCTCTCTCTCTCTACCCCCTCTCTCTCACTCTGTCCCCTCCCTCTCTCTGCCCTCTCTCTCCCTTTCTCTATCCCCTCCCTCTCCCTCTCTAGCCGTGGATAGGGCGGGGGATGGAGTAAAAGGAGCGAATGAATAATATTAATATAATATCAAGGGGGGTGGTTAGTGTGTGTGTGACGCCACAGGCCGCCCCCCGCAACCGCGCATTGAGGGGACGGGACCCAACGGGTCCCACTTGGTCTAGTATAACCTTTAGTTAGACATTCAGCATTTAAAATGTTAAAAGCCATATGACTTTATTCTTATTTTTAGTGAAACATTAAATAAGTATATTTGCATGATGTAAATGTTACCATAATGGGAACTCCTCCAGAATGTTGGTGTTCTGATGCACCAAAGATGGAGCCCAAGCAAGGCGACTCTCTGCGTGCTGGTCCCGGAAATGGATCTGCACTCTTTTAAATCTCTTTCTTTTCTGGACCTTATCTTGCTCTAAACATTATTCCCTTATCATGTATCTGTACACTGTGGATAGCTTGGTTTTAATCATGCATAGTTTAGTTTAGTTTAGAGATACAGCGCGGAAACAGGCCCACCGAATCCACGTCGACCAGCGATCCCCGTACAATGACTTCAGATGTAGTTTGTACCAGACTTTGCACAACGTATTATTTTTTTTGCTGAACAAAAAAGCTTTACACAGTACCTCGGTACACATGATAATACACTGGACTAACTACACTAAACTGATCGAGGTTGTTTTTCTGAAGCAATTGCTTGATAATGTATTGTGCTTGCTGATAAGTGTAGCCGAGTGTGCTCTCTCAACTCCTGTTAGTTGGCAGTGGACTTGATTTTCAGCAGTTTTACTGTTAGAAATGAGAGATTGCTGCTTTAAATATTGAGAATGGCTGGAAATATCCCAAATTGACCATGGAAGGATCTTCTCACAAGACGTATTCCTTTGGGATTAATTTTTGTCAGGCTGTATATGCGAAGATGCATAATATAAATGCAAGACTTAATCCAATCTTTCATAAATCACTACATTAAATGATAAACAATTTCCTAAATTTGATTTTTACATATATATTTAAAAACCCCACAGTTTGAGAAATAGCAACCTTCCAGGTGATTTACTTTATTTTCATAGGTTCATATGTATAGGAGCATTCGGCCCATCAAGTCCACTCCACCATTCAATCATTGCTGATTTATCTTTTCTTCTCAACCACATTCTCCTGCCTTCTCCCCAAAACCCCTGACACCCGTTCTAATCAAGAATGAGTTCCAACATTAACATTATGAAATGTTAGCTGCAGTTCAACAGTTTCTGACTGGTGAGAAACAGTGATGAGGCATTTAGAATGATGTCATGCCAAAGGAAAAGGTTACATCAAAGTGATCACCTGACAAATTGACCACAAAGAGTTTATCAACAACTTTGCAGTTGATTAATGGTTGATCAATTGTACAGTCATGTCTCACTTTAGTTCTGTTTGTGCTTTAGGTAAGAGATAGGGAAAAAACTTTTGCTGGAAATGATTTTGACCCTGCTGAGTTAAATGGTCTTGGAGCATAGAGCTTCCTAATTGAATTATTTTGGAATCAGCAGGCTGGTATATCTATCTTCAAGAAAAAACGTAATTGGGGTAAAATGACCCGAATGGTGTGATCCAGTGACGTGAATAATATTTGTAGACAATTCCAAAGCATAAATTGACTCAATTTATACCTGATCTGACTAGCAATTTCAGTTCATGAAATGCAGGTCACATGAATCATTCAGACATGATCTATTTAACAATCGCAATGAAAATAAACCCCATCAGTAACAGAACAAAAAAAAATACTACTGTTTTACATTTTTGTATGTAGAGTCATAGTATCATAGAGTCGTAAGCGTGAAAACAGGCCACACTAACCAACATGTTTCATCTACACTTGTCCCACTATTCCTGTGTCTGGCCCATATCCCTCCAAACCCATCCTATCCATGTACCTGTCTAATTGTTTCTTAAACTTTTCCAAAAGTCCCTGTCTCAACTACATCCTCTGGCAGCTCGTTCCATACACTTACCACCTATTGAATAATACGTTGACCACATACTTTATACCTGTACTAAGACTTTGCTTCACTATATACAAGCAGTGATTTCATGATTTTTTTTTACAAGATTTTGGCTGACATTTATGGAGAGAAATAAATGTTTTGAACTGCACTTACGAATTCATCCTGGTCCATTTAGCATTCAAAAGTATTTGCAATGACCTGTTACAATCGGCTGTTTCAAATGTAAAATTAGATAAGGTGCAGAAAGATTGGTTGATTTACTATATATCAAATCACGGGCATCTGATGGGTTAGTGCAGTTCAATGATTTGTAGTTTAATATGTTAAGGCATCTTAGTTTGTATTCAACACAATGTTCTGTGGCGTATGTGGCATACACACACCAAAGATTTTAAATTGCTGGGTAGGATGGGGTCTCTTCATGTGTATAGTTCACATTAGTGATGGGAATGCGTTTTAGGAACTAGGGGTAAGCTAAGGTCCGTGAGGCTGAGGTTGGGAAGGAAGGGGGGGAGGACATTTTTTTTAATGTGCGGTCATACCCATGTAAGAGTACAAGAATGCATAACTTGTTTATTGTGTATTTGTAATACAGTTTATTGTGTATTATATGTCATAGCTGCTTTCTTGCATCTCTCTCTCTCTCTCTGTTGCCTGCAGCCATCATCTGCTTCGGTGAGGGAAGCAGGTCGGTGATTGGTCACAACGCCCCCTCGGAGACTGTGTCTGATTAGCCGCCGAGTGGCCAGTGCTTTTTGTGATTGGACACAATGCTCTTGGAGACAGCGGCTGATTGGACGGGAGGAGACCGATTTATTGATTGGACAGGAATTTTAAGGGAAGCTGGTTGGTGATTGGTCACAACGGCCCTCGGAGACTGTGTCTGATTGGCTGCCGAGAGACCAGCGCATTATGTGATCGGACGCAATGCCCTTGGAGAGCGAAAGTCAGAGAAACACAGCGAGAGAGGGAGAGGGAGAGAGAGAGAGAGAGAGAGAGAGAGAGAGAGAGACAAGGACTA